>NC_090651.1:120220750-120355750 GCF_040937935.1 Hyperolius riggenbachi | reverse complement strand
GATCAGTAGGAGTTACATAAATGGCCACTAGGGGGCATTGATGTGGGGAAAAAAAAGGGCTGGATGGGACAATCGGCATGTTTTAACACATAATTTTCTAAACGTTTTTATATACATCAGCAACAATTTCAGCTATTGTGTATAATCTGTTTTAATATAAATGTAATATGGTACATATGTTCTAAAAAAAAGGAAATTGTAACAACAGAGGTGTCTGTTAAGGGTGGAACATTTCAGGCGCAATGATATGGCAAAGTAGTTTAAATGGTGGCGGCCATGTTATTGTAGCTCAGGAACGATGCATAGGGGAACAATCAGGAGGCGGACCGTAGAGCAGTATAAAAGGGACGTGACATGCTAGTGACGTCAGCCCCTGATGAGTCCGATTGGACGAAACGCGTAGGGTGGAGCTACGGCCAGCGCGTCTGACGTCACTGCGAGCAGAGGAAAGCCGGCACTTGTAAACTATCCGACAGAGCGGGGAACGGGAGCCTAGGCGGACTGTGCAATAGAGGGGACACGGGACGCAGTACCCATCCGGAGGCCAGGGCAGACCCCACTGCTGAGGCTTATATGATGTGCAATGATTCAAGTCTTCATATGTGAGTGCGCAATTGATGTGTGGGCGATTCTCAATGTCTAAGCAGTATTACGCTATGATGGCTCTATGTGTTTTTATGTTTTTTATGTGAAGGAGAATTTTTTTCTATACATTAAAGCAAAGTTGTGTAGCACATTTATGTTTTATAGGAACCTATGGTGAGCACAGCTCAGCAATCGACAATACTGTAGGTAGCCAAGTATAGGCGCCCCCCCCCCAATATAGGTTAGCCAGGTAGGGGTCCAGCCTCCTCATTGGGTATTGTTGTGGCCACACTTCCTATGGGTGGGGGGATGATAATGGCAACACTTATTATATGACCACTGGCAGATGAGGACCCAAGCTGTGGGGATCAGCAGGGGGATTTGGGGAAAAAGGAATTAACTTTGTAGTGGTTCCATTGAATTATCATTAGGGGGCCGATCATGATTTGTAGTTACACCCCTGTATGTGTGTATTCATTCTCCAGTGCTATGAGAAAATAAAAGATATGAAAATCCATGACTTTTTCAGCAAGTTAGCAACCCCCCCCCCCCCCCCCCCCGCCCAAAAAAAAAAGAAAAGAAAAAGAAAAAACATAATGCAGCAAGCTTTATAGTTCAGCACTAAGCTGGACCATGCAGTCTTGGGAGGTTGTGAGGGAAGAAACGAATCTTCTCACATGTATTCCAGCCACCATTTCTGGTGATAGGAATCCCACTGAATGTCTGTGATCCCATGGACTATGGCCTCACCCAAGGTCTTTAAATGACTACTATTGTAAAATTTCAAATACTTGTAAACACATAAAACTAAGTGTAAAAGGAGTTCTAAATTAACCTGTTTCCTAGGTTGCTGTCACTTACAATTGGTGGTAGAGATCAAACAGAACTGACAGGTTTTGGACTAGCCCAAGCCCATCTCGTCATGGGGGATTCTCTCTCTCAGGGTTTTCTTTATTTCAAAAGCACTTAGTTAATGGCAGATGCTCAGTCCAACTGCTAAAATAGTGAAATAGTGTGCAAACAGGTTTGTGTGTGTGTGTGGGGGGGGGGGGGGGGGGGGGGAGTAGCAGCCAGCTGTGGATTCCTTCCAGGGATTGCTTTTGTAAAAAATAAACAAAATGCTTAAAACCGCCATGAAAAGATGGACTATTCCAAAACCTGTCAGTTCTGTCAGATTTCTATTACCTACTGTAATTGACAGCAACATAGGAGGCAAGTAATTCATGGCTTATTTTACTGTGGAAGAAAACATACTTCCTAATTGTATTGTGGTCACATGTATTTTAAATGTTACTATTTTTTGTGATAGTGGCCCTTTCCATACCAGCCATTTAACAACTACAAGGCATTCAAAGTCTGCCATTCAGGTCAGGTTGTCTGGGTAGTTAGATTGGGAGGCTTAGACAAATAGGCTGTGGGGGCTGTGTGTGTGTGTTGGGGGACGACGACACTTATTTGCATTTGTTTTATAAATGAATTATTTGGGGAGGGAGGGCACTTATTCAACTATATATTAAAATAGGAAGTAAGGGCTACACTAGATTTGATGTTTCCCTCAATGTCCACTGCCACATTGGTTGGAGCATGACATATATGTAATGGCAATACTGCCCAGAAAATTACGTGCAGTTGAATCTTTCTAAAATAGGCTCAAATGGAACAGGTCATTGTGAATTGGCCATAAAATATCATTGCCAGCCTATAACCTTTTATTCATTCAAGTCAGATAGCTGGAGAAGGTGACACAGGGTCAAATTCACAGCAACTCTACCATTACTTACGGTGACAAGGTAGCATCACCTGGTTAACACAAGGGTTGCTAATGCACATTATGCCACTTATATAGGGTGCATTACAGTAATAATGCTTGTGCATAACCTAGTTAGCACAGATCAGCAGAGCTCGAATATTCGAGTAGCTCGAATATTCGAGCTCTTTTTCAGCTATTCGAGCTCGGTATTCGAGCTCCGAATAGCTGGAGCTATTCGAATGGGCTATCCGAGTACACTCGAATAGCCCATTCACTATTCGAGCTATTCGAGCAACCCGGCGCTATTCGAGCTCGGTACCGAGCTCGAATAGCGTCATAGCCCAGATTGATGTCCTTAGAGCCAATCAGAGGGCTCCCAGGCCCTCTGACGGCAGCCAATCACAGAGGGGGACCCTGGCCAGCCCCTACCCTATAAATAGCGGCCGCCATGTTCCGTTTCTCCATGCTTGCCTGAGACTTGTACAGAGAGAGAGTTGCTCCTTTGTGCTTTGGCTTAGCAAGTGCTCTATTGTGATCATTTACCTAGCGTTTTTGCTCACCTACACCTGCCATATACACCTATATTGTTGTTAGTTAGATAGACATTGTATTTTAGTTAGTAGCTTGTGTGTTACATTAGAGACAGGCAGCTGCTGCAAGCTTACAGGTTTAGGCCTCAGGGGGGCCTTGCCTCTGTGGGCAGCTGTCCTCTGTTTATTTCTCTCATCTATACCAGTATTTCTGCTGTCCTTTACTAATAGTATTGTAGTTATACTGTACTAGGAGTAGGACACTCACTGACTGTCACTGTTTATAGGCTACTAGCTAGCTCCTGCGTGTGTGCACTCACTCACTGTCTGTGTGTACACACACTCTATTTCCTTCTGATTACTGATAGATTATTGTTAGTTAGTTGTACTTACTTACTACTTACTCTTACTGTACCCGTAGGGACACTCACTGTCACTGTTCATATAGGCTACTAGCTCCTGCGTGTGCGCACTGCACTCACTGTCTGAGTGTACACACACAACACACACTCTATTTCCTTCTGATCGCTGATTGATTATCGTAATTAGTTAGTTCTACTTACTGTTACTACTTACTCTTACTGTACTAGGAGTCTAGGACACTCAGTCACTGTCCATAGGCTACTAGCTCCTGCGTGCTTGCACTCACTGTCTGAGTGTACACACACCCACACTCCATTTCCTTCTGATCGCTGATTGATTATCGTAATTAGTTAGTTGTACTTACTGTTACTACTTACTCTTACTGTACTAGGAGTCTAGGACACTCAGTCACTGTCCATAGGCTACTAGCTCCTGCGTGCGGTCACTCACTGTCTGAGTGTACACACACCACCCACACTCTATTTCCTTCTGATCGCTGATTGATTATTGTAATTAGTTAGTTCTACTTACTGTTACTACTTACTCTTACTGTACTATGAGTCTAGGACACTCAGTCACTGTGTTCATAGGCTACTAGCTCCTGCGTGCGTGCACTCACTGTCTGAGTGTACACACACCCACACTCCATTTCCTTCTGATCACTGATTGATTATTGTAATTAGTTAGTTCTACTTACTGTTACTACTTACTCTTACTGTACTAGGAGTCTAGGACACTCAGTCACTGTGTTCATAGGCTACTAGCTCCTGCGTGCGTGCACTCACTGTCTGAGTGTACACACACCCACACTCCATTTCCTTCTGATCGCTGATTGATTATTGTAATTAGTTAGTTCTACTTACTGTTACTACTTACTCTTACTGTACTAGGAGTCTAGGACACTCAGTCACTGTGTTCATAGGCTACTACCTCCTGCGTGCGTGCACTCACTGTCTGAGTGTACACACACCCACACTCCATTTCCTTCTGATTGCTGATTGATTATTGTAATTAGTTAGTTCTACTTACTGTTACTACTTACTCTTACTGTACTAGGAGTCTAGGACACTCAGTCACTGTGTTCATAGGCTACTAGCTCCTGCGTGCGTGCACTCACTGTCTGAGTGTACACACACCCACACTCCATTTCCTTCTGATCGCTGATTGATTATTGTAATTAGTTAGTTCTACTTACTGTTACTACTTACTCTTACTGTACTAGGAGTCTAGGACACTCAGTCACTGTGTTCATAGGCTACTAGCTCCTGCGTGCGTGCACTCACTGTCTGAGTGTACACACACCCACACTCCATTTCCTTCTGATCGCTGATTGATTATTGTAATTAGTTAGTTCTACTTACTGTTACTACTTACTCTTACTGTACTAGGAGTCTAGGACACTCAGTCACTGTGTTCATAGGCTACTAGCTCCTGCGTGCGTGCACTCACTGTCTGAGTGTACACACACCCACACTCCATTTCCTTCTGATCGCTGATTGATTATTGTAATTAGTTAGTTCTACTTACTGTTACTACTTACTCTTACTGTACTAGGAGTCTAGGACACTCAGTCACTGTGTTCATAGGCTACTAGCTCCTGCGTGCGTGCACTCACTGTCTGAGTGTACACACACCCACACTCCATTTCCTTCTGATCGCTGATTGATTATTGTAATTAGTTAGTTCTACTTACTGTTACCACTTACTCTTACTGTACTAGGAGTCTAGGACACTCAGTCACTGTGTTCATAGGCTACTAGCTCCTGCGTGCGTGCACTCACTGTCTGAGTGTACACACACAACACACCACACTCTATTTCCTTCTGATCGCTGATTGATTATCGTAATTAGTTAGTTCTACTTACTGTTACTACTTACTCTTACTGTACTAGGAGTCTAGGACACTCAGTCACTGTCCATAGGCTACTAGCTCCTGCGTGCGTGCACTCACTGTCTGAGTGTACACTAGTGTTGGGCGAACATCTAGATGTTCGGGTTCGGGCCGAACAGGCCGAACATGGCCGCAATGTTCGGGTGTTCGACCCGAACTCCGAACATAATGGAAGTCAATGGGGACCCGAACTTTTGTGGTTTGTAAAGCCTCCTTACATGCTACATACCCCAAATTTACAGGGTATGTGCACCTTGGGAGTGGGTACAAGAGGAAAAAAAATTTAGCAAAAAGAGCTTATAGTTTTTGAGAAAATCGATTTTAAAGTTTCAAAGGGAAAACTGTCTTTTAAATGCGGGAAATGTCTGTTTTCTTTGCACAGGTAACATGTTTTTTGTCGGCATGCAGTCATAAATGTAATACATATAAGAGGTTCCAGGAAAAGGGACCGGTAACGCTAACCCAGCAGCAGCACACGTGATGGAACAGGAGGAGGGTGGCGCAGGAGGAGAAGAAGGCCACGCTTTGTGAGACACAACAACCCCGGCCTTGCATGAGGGCAAGAAGCGTGCGGATAGCATGCTTTGTACCGCCATGCAGTCATAAATGTAATAAAGATAAGTGGTTCAATAAACAGGGACTACGCGGCA
This sequence comes from Hyperolius riggenbachi, assembly GCF_040937935.1. Lineage (NCBI taxonomy): Eukaryota > Metazoa > Chordata > Amphibia > Anura > Hyperoliidae > Hyperolius > Hyperolius riggenbachi. The sequence continues at coordinate 120,349,981 of NC_090651.1, read as the reverse complement.
ACGCTAACCCAGCAGCAGCAGACGTGATGGAACAGGAGCAGGCGCAGGAGGAGAAGGCCACGCTTTGTGAGACACAACAACCCAGGCCTTGCATGAGGGCAAGAAGCGTGCGGATAGCATGCTTTGTACCGCCATGCAGTCATAAATGTAATAAAGATAAGTGGTTCAATAAACAGGGACCACGCGGCAACGCTAACCCAGCAGCAGCAGACGTGATGGAACAGGAGCAGGCGCAGGAGGAGAAGGCCACGCTTTGTGAGACACAACAACCCAGGCCTTGCATGTGGACAAAAAGCGTGCGGATATAGCAGCAATGCTTTTTGCCGCCATGCAGTCATAAATGTAATACAGATGAGAGGTTCAATAAACAGGGCCCGGAAACGCAACACCATCCCAGATGTTCATTGGTCATGTTACTTGGTTGGGGTCCTGGAGTGTTGCGTAGTCATTTCCAATCCAGGATTGATTCATTTTAATTTGAGTCAGACGGTCTGCATTTTCTGTAGAGAGGCGGATACGCCGATCTGTGACGATGTCTCTGGCAGCACTGAAACAGCGTTCCGACATAACGCTGGCTGCCGGGCAAGCCAGCACCTCTATTGCGTACATTGCCAGTTCGTGCCAGGTGTCTAGCTTCGATACCCAATAGTTGAAGGGTGCAGATGGATGGTTCGACACAGCTACGCCATCTGACATGTAGTCCTTGACCATCTTCTCCAGGCGATCGGTGTTGGAGGTGGATCTGCACGCTTGCTGTTCAGTGGGCTGCGGCTGCATGGGTGTCAGAAAATTTTCCCACTCCAAGGACACTGCCGATACCATTCCCTTTTGGGTACTAGCTGCGGCTTGCGTTGTTTGCTGCCCTCCTGGTCGTCCTGGGTTTGCGGAAGTCAGTCTGTCTGCGTACAACTGGCTAGAGGAGGGGGAGGATGTCAATCTCCTCTCTAAAGTCTCCACAAGGGCCTGCTGGTATTCTTCCATTTTGACCTGTCTGACTCTTTCTTCAAGCAGTTTTGGAACATTGTGTTTGTACCGTGGATCCAGAAGGGTATAAACCCAGTAATTGGTGTTGTCCAGAATGCGCACAATGCGTGGGTCACGTTCAATGCAGTCTAGCATGAATTGAGCCATGTGTGCCAGAGTCCTACCAGAATCCTCATCATCCTCTTGTGAGCGTTGTGATAGTTGTTGTGATGCATCATAGTCGTCACCTTCCTCCTGGTCTGCTTCTGCTGACCATTCGCGTTGAATTGTGGAAGTCCAACGTGCACCGCTCTGGCCCTCGTCAGTGGTGGCATGAAATTCCTGCTCCAACTCCAGCTGTTCCTCCTCCTCTTCTTCGTCATAGCTGCTGGGGCCAGCGTTCCCTGAGGCGGATGGCCTGATGTTGGTACCATCACGCTGATCGTTTTCTCCTTCAGATTCCCCCAGTTGCATCATGACAGCTGTTTCCTTGATTTTTAACATCGACCTCTTCAGTAAACACAGCAGTGGTATGGTAATGCTGACTGAAGAGTTGTCACTGCTCACAAGCAACGTGGATTGCTCAAAATTTTGGAGGACTTGGCAGAGGTCCAACATGTTGGCCCAATCGGATCCACAGAAGCTTGGCAGCTGGCCGGATGCGCCTCGGTACTGCGCCGTCATGTACTGGACCACTGCACTCTTCTGCTCGCAAAAGCGGGCTAGCATGTGCAGCGTAGAATTCCAGCGCGTAGGGACATCACACAGCAAGCGATGGTGGGGGAGATTGAAGCGCTCCTGCATCTTGGCGAGTGCCCCCGAAGCAGTACTGGAATTTCTACAATGTTTGGACACTCGACGCACCTTCAACAGCAGATCGGGCACGCCTGGGTATGTCCTCAGGAACCGCTGAACTACTAGGTTCATCACGTGCGCCAGGCAAGGGATGTGTGTCAGCTTAGCCAACCTTAAAGCGCGAATGAGATTACTCCCATTATCACACACAACCATGCCCGGTTTCAGGTCCAGCGGTGCCAGCCACAAATCCGTCTGTTCCTTTATTCCCCTCCAAATTTCCTCCCCTGTGTGCTGCTTATCCCCAAGGCAGATGAGCTTCAGCAACGCTTGCTGACGCATGCCAACAGCTGTGCTGCACTGCTTCCACGATCCTACTGCTGCTGGGTTAGCGTTTCCGGATGAGGTACAGCTTTGAGATGCGTTGGAGGAGAAGGAGTCAGAGAGGTAGGTGCTGCTGTTATCCAGTGGGAGGGACGGCGGTGCAGCTGTTTGTGGCGTGGGCAACACCCGTGCCGTAGCAGGTGAGGAATCGCTGCCAGGCTCCACAAGGTTCACCCAGTGCGCGGTAAGGGAGATGTATCGACCCTGGCCGAACGCACTCGTCCAGGTGTCAGTGGTGAGGTGAACCTTGCAGGCAACGGCATTCTTCAAGCTTCGGGTTATTTTGCTGACCACGTGCTCATGCAACTCAGGCACTGCAGAGCGTGCAAAGTGGTAGCGGCTGGGAACCACGTAACGTGGGATGGCCACTGACATCATGCCCTTGAAGCTGTTTGTCTCCACCAATCGATATGGCAGCATTTCGCAGGCCAGAAGCTTGGCTATGCTGGCTGTTACTGCCACGGCCCGGGGGTCATTTGCTGGCAATTTCCTCTTGCGCTCAAACATCTCCGACACAGACAACTGAACCGTAGCGCTGCACACGGAAGGGCTGTTGGTTGTTGTGTTTGATGAACACTGGGAGACCTCAAGAGCACTACTCCGGAAAGTGACAGTGTCAGCGTCGTCTGATGTTTGTGAATGTTGTGAACCACGCAATGGCTGGGCTACTGCTGCTGCTGAGGCGGGTCTGGTGAACCCAAGGGAGGCAGTGTTGTTTCTGGTACCCTGTCCTGACGCGTTTGCCCAAAGAGTGGGATGTTTGGATAGCATGTGACGGCTCATGCTGGTGGTGGAGAGGTTGTTAATATTTTTCCCCCTGCTCAGGCGGGTCTTGCACACCTTGCAAATCGCCATGGTAACATCCTCAGTGCAGTCTTCAAAGAAAGCCCAGACTTTGGAGCACCTGCCTCCTTGCTGGCGATTTCTGTTTGCTCCTCTTTTGCCTCTCACTTGAACTTCCACGCTTGTGGTGCCTGAAATTGCGCGCCGCCTACCTTGTGGCACAAGGCGAACTCGTGCAGCAGTGGGTTCTTCAACAGACTCATCTGTGCTGCTGCTACGACGGCGATGTTCTCGTTCACAAACAAAATCTGGGTCTCTGTCCACATTGTCCATACCCTCCTCTTCCATCTCCTCAAACTCGTCATATGTCATTGTGGGCCACCGCCGTGGAGTAGAGCTCCCCACAACAACCTCTGCGCAGCACACTCCAACGTCGTCTTCCAGATCTTGTCGGCCGACCTCCTGCAATTGCAACCCCTCCTGCCCAAATTGCTCTGGGATTTGGGTTTCCGAGTCCTCTTCGGACTCGCCTTGTATTTCAGTGCGCGGTGCATTTCCCACAGTTAACGGTTGTGAATCCAGGCACAACATTTCTGGCTGTTCCTCCATTGACCTTTGAAAGGTGGAAGTTTGTTGGGCTGGGAATAGCTCCTGCGAATACCCCATTGTGTCCTGAGGTAATTCATCGGACTGGTTATCTGGCAGTTGTGTGCGTGGTGTCGCTGCCGGTTGTGTCAGCTTTGTGCCCACTGGCTCCTTGTAACTGGCTGAGGACTCGGACCTCGTGCGTGATGTGCTGGTGCTGCTTAACCCACTGCTGGACGCTTGAGAGGTCATCCAAGTAATTATCTGGTCCTGTTCTTTTGGATTTGTGAGGGTTGTTGTCCTGGACAACATGGGCGGTATTGAGTGGGTTTTCTTGGGTGCTCCCCTGTGGCCTGTACGTGAACCGTCAGGGGAAACACCTCTTCCCTTGCCCCTCCCTCTTTCACCGGATTTCTTCCTCATTTCACTTATCCTTACAGTACACGCTGACTGGCAGCAGTACAGTGGCAGTACAGAAATGCTATACAGTACCACTATTCCCAGCAGCGACACAGAGCACAATGCTATACAGTGACGGGTGAGCGGTGTACCACTATTCCCAGCAGCGACACAGAGCACAATGCTATACAGTGACGGGTGAGCGGTGTACCACTATTCCCAGCAGTGACACAGAGCACAATGCTATACAGTGACGGGTGAGCGGTGTACCACTATTCCCAGAAGCGACACAGAGCACAATGCTATACAGTGGCGAACGAGCGGTGTACCACTATTCCCAGCAGACACAGAACAGTACACAGAATGCTATATAGTGTGGCTGAACGAGCGGTGTACCACTATTCCCAGCAGACACAGAACAGTACACAGAATGCTATATAGTGTGGCTGAACGAGCGGTGTACTACTGTTCCCAGCAGACACAGAACAGTACACAGAATGCTATATAGTGTGGCTGAACGAGCGGTGTACTACTGTTCCCAGCAGACACAGAACAGTACACAGAATGCTTTATAGTGTGGCTGAACGAGCGGTGTACTACTGTTCCCAGCAGACACAGAACAGTACACAGAATGCTATATAGTGTGGCTGAACGAGCGGTGTACTACTGTTCCCAGCAGACACAGAACAGTACACAGAATGCTATATAGTGTGGCTGAACGAGCGGTGTACCACTGTTCCCAGCAGACACAGAACAGTACACAGAATGCTATATAGTGTGGCTGAACGAGCGGTGTACCACTATTCCCAGCAGACACAGAACAGTACACAGAATGCTATATAGTGTGGCTGAACGAGCGGTGTACTACTGTTCCCAGCAGACACAGAACAGTACACAGAATGCTATATAGTGTGGCTGAACGAGCGGTGTACCACTATTCCCAGCAGACACAGAACAGTACACAGAATGCTATATAGTGTGGCTGAACGAGCGGTGTACTACTGTTCCCAGCAGACACAGAACAGTACACAGAATGCTATATAGTGTGGCTGAACGAGCGGTGTACCACTGTTCCCAGCAGACACAGAACAGTACACAGAATGCTATATAGTGTGGCTGAACGAGCGGTGTACCACTATTCCCAGCAGACACAGAACAGTACACAGAATGCTATATAGTGTGGCTGAACGAGCGGTGTACTACTGTTCCCAGCAGACACAGAACAGTACACAGAATGCTATATAGTGTGGCTGAACGAGCGGTGTACTACTGTTCCCAGCAGACACAGAACAGTACACAGAATGCTTTATAGTGTGGCTGAACGAGCGGTGTACTACTGTTCCCAGCAGACACAGAACAGTACACAGAATGCTATATAGTGTGGCTGAACGAGCGGTGTACCACTGTTCCCAGCAGACACAGAACAGTACACAGAATGCTATATAGTGTGGCTGAACGAGCGGTGTACTACTGTTCCCAGCAGTGACACACAATGACTGGGGGGGACCCTGGCTAGCGTGGCTGGAGCGCGAACTACCCTGCCTGCCTACCCAAAGCTAAACCCACAGACAAATGGCGGAGATATGACGTGGTTCGGGTATTTATTTACCCGAACCACATGACAGTTCGGCCAATCAGAGCGCGTTCGGGTCCGAACCACGTGACCCGTTCGGCCAATCACAGCGCTAGCCGAACGTTCGGGGAACGTTCGGCCATGCGCTCTTAGTTCGGCCATATGGCCGAACGGTTTGGCCGAGCACCGTCAGGTGTTCGGCCGAACTCGAACATCACCCGAACAGGGTGATGTTCTGCAGAACCCGAACAGTGGCGAACACTGTTCGCCCAACACTAGTGTACACACACTAAATTTACTTGTGATTACTACTGATTATTGTAACTGCTAGTTGTACTTCCTGACTGTTACTACTTACTTACTGTACTAGGGGACACTCACTCAGTCACCTCACCAACCAACCCACTCCATTAAAGTACCCCACTTTTCACCCGCCCTTTTACAAAACTTTTGTCTATACGCCCAAAACATTTAAGATGTCTGGAAGTGGCAGCCAGCGCGGTTTGGGCAAGGGGAAGGGCAGCAAGGGAATCAGGAGGAGAGGGAGCAGCATTGTGGCAAGCCGCGGCCGCGGGCGCGCCACCATGCACAGTTCCGCAGCAGCAGCGTCAGTGGCTAACATTCCTCCCATAGCCACTGGCCGTGGACGCCTTGGGCGCCGCCCAGCAGGAGCATCTGCAACTCACGCTGCAGAGACACAGCAGCAGCAGCGTGTAGCACCTGCTCCCATTTTCCTCCAGCCGGGTCGGAAACGTCCCATTGAGGAAAAGGATGCAGATACTGTGGTGCAACTCATGACGGAGGATGAGCAGCCCGCCATCAGCTCTGCATCCGAGGCCTCCACCCTCACCACCACCACCACCACCACCACCCCTGTTCGCAGCAGCCGCCCAGCAGGGCCTGGGGAGGAGGCCAGTTCACCGTCAGTTGGCGACCTGTCATTCAGCAGTCTTTTGACCCCAGGCATCATGAGTCAATTGTCTGCTGTTGTTGGCGATTTTGAGGAGGAGATGCTGATGGGCACTTTGGGGGATGAGGGATTGGACAGCAAGACTGTGGCGACAGTCAAGCAGCCCATCCATGCATCAGGAGAGGAGTTTGGGGGGTCCTCATCCCAGCAGGACATGTTTCAGGAGGGGGAGGATGATGATGACCCGGTGACAGACAGAGACTGGGTGCCACCACCTCCAGGGGATGTCGTCCTCAGCAGCTCTGAGGAGGAGGAGGAGGATGCTCTTGTGGGCCTTGCAAGGAGGCGCATCATTGCAAGCATTGGCAGCAGCAGTAGGCAGGTCCCACAGCCTGCTGGTGTCTCAGGCTCAGCAGCAGCAGCAGCAGCATCTGCCAGTACCACCACCAGCCGCACCCAAGCCCCCCAAGCCCCCCCCCCAACCACCACAGGGAGACAGGCAGCAGCGCTTCCATGCCGTAGGGGGATGTTTAAGTCACCAATCTGGCGATATTTCACCATGCCCACTGTGTACAGCAAGTACGCCACTTGCAACCACTGTCAGCGGAAGTTGAGCAGAGGTGCAGACCCCTTAAAGTTCTGCACCAGCTCGCTCATCAACCACCTTGCGGCTAAACATTTCCACCAGCATGAGGAGTTCCAGAGGCTGAAGGCATCTGGTGCTGGCAGTGGCACCACACCCATCACTGCACAGCCTTCAGCAGCAGCAGCAGCAACAGCAGCCACCCGCCCTCCTGCTCCTCCAGCAGCACCAGCAGGAGTGCGGAAACGCACTGCTCCTCCCCCCTCTGCAACTCCTGCCGCCGACACTGAGGCCTGTTCTGGCAGCCAGTCCTCAGTGGCCTCCTCTGCTGTGTCTGCTGATTCCCGTGTCAGCAAAAGGCCACGCCAGAGCCTTTTGAGCGAGTCCTTCCAGGGGGTGGTTAGGGCTCTGCCTCCCAGCAGCCGTCGCGTGCGGCAGCTGAACGGCTTGCTGGCACGGGCCATGTGCTCCCAACTCCTGCCGTACACGCTCGTGCAGGAGGGGAGCGACATTCGTGCGCTGCTTGCTTGCGCAGCCCCAGACTGGCAGCTCCCCAGCAGACACTTCTTTGCCCGCAAGGCCATTCCTGCACTGCACCGCTTTGTGATGGCCAATGTGGAGCGAGGGCTGGAGCACGCGGTTGGTGAAAGGGTCCACGTCACCATGGACTCCTGGAGCAGCCGCTTCGGGACAGGCCGCTACCTGTCCTTCACTGTCCACTGGGTCAGCTTGGTGGAAGGGGGTGAGGATGGGAGAGCAGCAGCGGGCACAGCAGCAGCAGCAACACAGTGGGTGGTGCCACCCCGCAGGGTCAGGGGAACTGCAGCAGGTTCCTCCGATCCTCTGCCATCCTCCGGCACACCTGGCCAAACCCCCCGCCTCAGCAGCAGCGTGAAGGCCCGCCACTGCCAAGCGCTGGTGCACTTGGTCAGCCTTGGGAAGACCAAGCTGACGGCAACCCATGTGTTGGCCAAACTCCAGAAGCAGGAGAGGATTTGGCTGACCCCCAGAGGCCTCAGAGTCGGAGAGGTGGTGGCCGACAATGGGGCCAATCTGGTTGCCGCAATAGACAGGGGAAACCTGACCCACATCCCCTGTCTTGCCCACGTGCTGAACCTGGTGGTGCAGAAGTTCCTGCGCACCTACCAGGGGATGGGCGAACTGCTGGAAACGGCAAGGAATGTTGTGCGTCACTTCCGGCGCTCGGCTGCAGCCTGTGCGAGCCTGGAAGACGTGCAAAAGGAGCTGGATCTGCCACGCCATCGGCTGATCCTTGACGTTCCGACTCGCTGGAACTCCACCCTGGCGATGTTGGAGCGTCTGGTTGAACAGAGGCACGCTGTCAAACAGTACCTTGCCCTGGCCACTGTTTCCGCAGCTCAGAGAAGGGACAAGACCAGCAACATCCCGTCCATCGTCCCGGATGATGACTGGAGGCACATGCAGCAGGTGTGCTTTGTGCTGGCTCCCTTCCTGCAGGCCACAAACATGGTGAGCAGGGACCATGCTATGGTCTGCGAGTGGGTGCCCCTGGTTTCTCTGCTGAACAGGGCCCTCGATGCTTTGCTGGAACAGGGAGCGGCAGCCTTGGACCAGCAGGAGCGGCAACCAGCTGCGCAGTCCACCTCTGAGGGGGAGGAGGAGGAGGACTTGGTGGAGGTCCCTGACCTGGCTGCTGATGAGGGGGATCAGCACAGCGCAGCTGAGTTGGTGCGGGGGTGGAGAGAGGATGAGGCGGCAGAGGAGGAGGATGAGGACAGCACTGACGTCGATGTGCCAGCAGACGTGGCCCGCCTCTTCCCAATGGCAGCGCACATGCTGACGTGCCTGCGCAGGGACCCCAGGGTGATCCAGATGAAGCAGAGGGAGGACATCTGGATCAGCATGATGTTGGACCCACGCCTCAAGGGGAAGTTGAGCCAGTTCCTGCCGCCTGCAGGAGGAGACCCAGCGCAACAAATAAGGAGCTTGCAGCAGGCCCTTGTTGAGCGCTTGGAGGAAGCCTTCCCCCAGCCTTCCACCCCCACTGTCCAGCAGCGAGCACAGAGGCAGCAGCAGGTGCCTGCATCCAGCAGCAGCAAGCGCCCCACAGACCTGCTGTCTCTCAGCCACGAGCTCTACAGGACTGTAGAGGCTCCGGCAGCAGTGACTAGAGAGGAGATGCATGCAGCAGCATCCTCCTCCGGTCACAGCCAGCGCCTGACCCGCATGGTGGCTGACTACATGGGGTCGTACAGCGGGCTTGACAGCGATGCCCCTGTTGATCCCATGGAGTATTGGGTCAAGCGCATGGAGATCTGGAGCGAGCTGGCGCAGTACGCCCTGGAAGTGCTGTCCTGCCCCCCTTCCAGCGTGCTGTCCGAGCGCTGCTTCAGTGCAGCTGGTGGCGTGGTCACCGAGAAACGCTCACGTCTGTCTCACAAGTCTGTGGACAGACTGACGTTTCTCAAGATGAACCAGGCGTGGGTGGAAGGCGAGTTCCTGGCCCCTGTTGTCGGCGAGAGGGGGACATGAACTGGCTGCCGGAACCATCGTTAATGTGCCTTACCACCCTTTACCACCTCCTGGCTCCTGCTCACTAAGCCAGCCTGGTTCACTTTGACTATTACGTCGCCTGCAGCCACACATTTTACACCTACAGTGGGCTGCTGTGTACTGCCCTTCTGCTGTCTGTCTGTGTTTTCCACTGCCAGGGTACACAGAATTACCTTCCTCTGCTGCCACTCTGCCACCAGCTATTACGTCAAACAATAGCTATATTGGTTGCAAAACCAAAAACCAAAAAACCATAAAAAAAAAAAAAAGGTTTAATTTTTCTGAGGTGCCCGGGTTGAAAACTGTGTTGTCCCAGTTGTGTATTGGACACAATGTGGGCTGCACGACCGCTGTCTGGGACCTCCTGTTGTGTTTATTTACAGCCCTGGTATCACCGCTAGGTACCAGGGCTATTATGTCACGCTGCCTACCTGCTGCCACACTCACACTACTCCTCCATACCTCCTCCTGCTGCTGCTGCTGCTGTCTGTCTGTGTTTCCCACTGCCAGGGTACACTACACAGATGATTTACCTTCTGCTGCCACTCTGCCACCAGCTATTACGTCAAACAATAGCTGCTCACATTACTCCTCCATTCCTCCTGCTGCTGTTGCTGTCTGTCTGTGTTTCCCACTGCCAGGGTACACAGAATTACCTTCTGCTGCCACTCTGCCACCAGCTATTACGTCAAACAATAGCTATATTGGTTGCAAAACCAAAACCAAACAAACCATTAAAAAAAAAAAAAAAGGTTTAATTTTTCTGAGGTGCCCGGGTTGAAAACTGTGTTGTCCCAGTTGTGTATTGGACACAATGTGGGCTGCACGACCGCTGTCTGGGACCTCCTGTTGTGTTTATTTACAGCCCTGGTATCACCGCTAGGTACCAGGGCTATTATGTCACGCTGCCTACCTGCTGCCACACTCACACTGCTCCTCCATACCTCCTCCTGCTTCTGCTGCTGCTGTCTGTCTGTGTTTCCCACTGCCAGGGTACACAGATGATTTACCTTCTGCTGCCACTCTGCCACCAGCTATTACGTCAAACAATAGCTGCTCGCCTACTCCTCCATTCCTCCTCCTGCTGCTGCTGTCTGTCTGTGTTTCCCACTGCCAGGGTACACAGAATTACCTTCTGCTGCCACTCTGCCACCAGCTATTACGTCAAACAATAGCTATATTGGTTGCAAAACCAAAACCAAACAAACCATTAAAAAAAAAAAAAAAGGTTTAATTTTTCTGAGGTGCCCGGGTTGAAAACTGTGTTGTCCCAGTTGTGTATTGGACACAATGTGGGCTGCACGACCGCTGTCTGGGACCTCCTGTTGTGTTTATTTACAGCCCTGGTATCACCGCTAGGTACCAGGGCTATTATGTCACGGCGAGCTGCCTGCCTCATTGACTGCCTGCTGCCACACACTCATCCTCCTCCTCCTGCTGCTGAATTTACCTCCTGCTGTCTTTGTGTTTCCACTGCCAGGGAGCACATACAATGGCGCTTCCAACATGCGTGCGCCCACCAGCTATTTGTTACGCTCAAAAATAGCTGCATTTCTTTAAAAAAAAAATTGAAAAGAGAAATACGTGAAGAAGAAGAAGACGATATTGAAAAAGAAGGAGAAGGAGAAGATGAAGATGAAGAAGAAGATGAAGAAGAAGATGAAGAAGATGATGAAGAAGAAGATGAAAAAGAAGAAGAAGATGAAGAAGATGAAGAAGATGAAGAAGAAGAAGATGAAGAAGAAGAAGAAGATGAAGAAGAAGAAGAAGAAGATGAAGAAGATGATGAAGAAGATGAAGAAGATGATGAAGAAGATGAAGAAGAAGAAGAAGAAGAAGAAGAAGATGAAGAAGAAGAAGAAGAAGATGAAGAAGAAGAAGAAGAAGAAGATGAAGATGAAGATGAAGAAGAAGAAGATGAAGAAGAAGAAGATGAAGAAGATGAAGATGAAGAAGAAGAAGAAGATGAAGATGAAGAAGAAGAAGAAGATGAAGAAGATGAAGAAGAAGAAGATGATGAAGAAGACAATATAGAAGAAGAAGAAGATATAGAAGAAGAAGATCGAGAAGAAGAAGAAGAAAGATAAAGAAGAAGAAGAACAAGTATATACAGTAACACTACTGAACAAAATTAAGGACACAACTTCTCTTTCCACATTTTTTTTTAAAGGAACATCCCCACATAATCACTTGCTGTTGTTACTTGGAAAAAAAGATGTTTCTTGCATCATTCACCCTCAAAACAAGTGTTGGAAGCTATTTAAGGCCAATTCGAATAGTCAGCTCGAATAGTGAGCTCGAATACCGACTCGAATAGTGAGCTCGAAGTCCGAGGTCGAATCGAATAGTAAAAATTATTCGACTCGAATATTTGACTGACCTCGAATAATTTACTATTCGAATTCGACCAAACTCGAATTTTAAAAAGGGGTATTTGAGCATCACTAATGCCTACTACCTTGTCACCATAAGTAATAGCAGTGGCGTAGCAATAGGGGATGCAGAGGTTGTGATTGCATCAGGGCTCTTGGATTAGAGGGGCTCACTAGGAACCCTCTTTAATCCATCCTATTAGCTTTTCATTGGTGCTATGCTAGTAATCAACACCTCTATATGTGCATTGCATAGTGGTAATCCTTAATCAACTGTTTTTTCACTCTAAATACACCTCTCTGACACTGCAGCTGTCCTTGGTAGGTTTTAGGGCTTCATTTCAATAGAGTGCTTTGGGCCCCATGTAAAACTCGCACAGGGGCCCCAAGCGCCTTAGTTACACCACTGAGTAACAGTAAAATTGTGCACAGCAACTTTACCTTACTTTTGAACATATGCTTCATTGTGTGAACTAAATTAAAACTTGCTGACTGTTGCAGTTCTAAAGGAAGGGGGGTTACATAATCAACTGAGTAGCCAGTGGAAACAGCGACTGCAAAACACTGTTGAGAGGTGGCTCTGCATCATGTACAGTACTCAGTTTAACAAAAATGAAGTTATACTATAGTTCAAAATTAATATAATCCAGATGTTGGACAGCACGGCGGCATAGGGGTTAGCACTCTCGCCTTGCAGCGCTGGGATCCTAGTTCAAATCCCAGCCAGGGCATTATCTGCACAGAGTTTGTTTGTTCTCCCCGTGTCTGCATGTGTTTCCTCCCAAAAACCTACAGATAAGTTTATTGGCTTCCCCCTAAATTGGCTCTAGACTGTGAAACATACACAACATGATACATACATAGACATATGACTATGGCAGGGATTACATTGTGAGCCCCTCTGAGAAATTGTTAAATGGCAAGACAATACACTCTGTACAGCGCTGTGGAAGATGTCTGTGCTATATAAATACTAAATAAAAATAATAATAATAATGACATCCACAATTGAAAAATGTATTCATATTTTTCTTTGGGAACTTGTTCAAACAGCAAATGTGCACATGTTCCCTAAGTATTTGCGCATGAAAAGAAAGATAGACACCATCCCTATTTCAAAACAATGGCTGAGGGCAATATACAGAGATCAAATCTAGATAATAATAATTACAGCTGACTTAATATTTGTTGTATCTTCAAGTTGGCCATCCCTCCCCCCACACTATCACCCATGGAAGTTCAATGTCTGCATTAGACAAAGAACAGAGAACTAGTGCTTGGACATGATTGAATGGAACAGGCTTAAATGACATTGATGAGGCATCTAATGTGAGCTCTCAATTTTGAAGACAATGTCAAGTTGCACATTAAAATAAACACACGGGGAAATTGTAAATAGATTACTGAGATGCATTAACATAATGCGAAATTAGAGAAATGTATGACAGATGGGAAATCAGGTAGAGGATAAATGATGTTTTCACTTAAGGATAAGAGACTTTCAGCAGAATGCAGTTTTCACGTATATAATAAGATGGCCATGACTTATTTAAAACGACAGCTTATTAGTTGTTTCATGCTACAGTCACAACAATAACTACCATAATAATGGAAGTATTTAACTCACTTATATAAAACATCAACACATTATTACCAATAAAAGAAAAATGACATCATACTGAGACAAAAAGGATACATTTTGGTTGAAATGCCCACTTTAATCAACTTAAAATTACAATCTGAAAACTGTCAATATTTTAACACAATAATCAATGTAAACCAATGCCCAGTAACATTGATGTTCCAGCTCTTTTTCCTTGATGTAGAATGTAGACATTGCACCAGGGGTATAGCAATAGCCATAGCAGCCATAGCAGCTGCTATGGGGCCATGGAGCAGAGGGGGCCCAATAGTAAATTGATGTATTCACTATTAACTTGTGTTCATTTACCCTCTGACTTTGGCCTCAATTCACTAAGATCATGCTGGAGATAATAAGGCAAGAGAAAACGTACCTCCACACAGTGAGAGAGTTACCTTATCTCTTCATTCCTTAAGTTACCTCCTCTGTAGTTAATTTACCTCCTTTGTAGTTAAGTTACCTCCTCTGTAATTAATTTACCTCCTCTGTAGTTATTTTCACACGCAGTTAATAAACAGCCTGTCTTTAACTCTGGAGTTATTTTAAGGATTAAAGATTTAACTTAAAGAGAACCCGAGGTGGGAATTACTAATACTATTGGGGCACAGAGGCTGGTTGCGCACACTAAGACCAGCCTCTGTTGCCCCATCGTATGCCTCCATGTCCCCCCTGCTCGCCGCTATAGACCCCGCAGTGCTGGCGACACGCAGCGTGTCGCCAGCACAATGTTTACCTTAGCGCTGTCTGTCAGCGCCGCTCCCCCGCCTCCTCCGCAATGGCGCACCCGCCCGTGTCCCTTCCCTCCCGCTGATAGGAGGGAAGTGACGCGGGCGGGTAGCGGCGATGCGGAGGAGGCGGGGGAGCGGCGCTGACTGACAGCGCTTAGGTAAACATTGTGCTGGCGACGCGCTGCGTGTCGCCAGCACTGCGGGGTCTATAGCGGCGAGCAGGGGGGACATGGAGGCATACGATGGGGCAACAGAGGCTGGTCTTAGTGTGCGCAACCAGCCTCTGTGCCCCAATAGTATTAGTAATTCCCACCTCGGGTTCTCTTTAAGGACAGAAGAGTTAACTTTAGGTTTGCCTGAGGTAAAATGTTTCCTGAATACTACATGCCTCGTCACCATGGTGATAACTATAGAAACGTTATTAAAGACAGGAGATAAGCTTAGTGAATTGAGGCCTTTGTCTCAGTGCCCATGGACTTTACATGATTGCATGAGAAGGTGAATTGTCCAATTAACTAATATCCATAGGGTAGGGGCAGGTGGCCTTGCGCAAGAGTGCCTCCATCTGATGGCCCCATGAAAGTTTTGCTATGGTGCTCCATAAAATATAACTACAGTTGGATGCAAACATTTGGGCAACCTTGTTAATCATCATGATTTCCTGTATAAATCGTTGGTTGTTACGGTAAAAAATGTAAGTTAAATATATCATATAGGAGACGCACACAGTGATATTTGAGAAGTAAAATTAAGTTTATTGGATTTACAGAAAGTGTGCAATAATTGTTTAAACAAAATTAGGCAGGTGCATAAATGAAATAAAATCAATATTTAGCAGCTCTTCCTTTTGCAGAAATTACAGCCTCTAAACGCTTCCTGTAGGTTCCAATGAGAGTCCGGATTCTGGTTGAAGGTATTTAGGACCATTCTTCTTTACAAAACATCTCTAGTTCAATCAGGTTTGATGACTTCCGAGCTCTGACAGCTCTCTTTAATTCACACCACAGATTTTAAATTATATTCAGGTCTCGAGACTGAGAAGGCCATTCCAGAACATGGTACTTGTTCCTCTGTATGAATGGATTGGTGGATTTTGAGCAGTGTTAAGGGTCGTTGTCTTGTTGAAAGATCCAGCCCCGCTGCAGCTTCAGCTTTGTCACTGATTCAGGGACATTGGTCTCCAGAATCTGCTGAGACTGAGTGGAATCCATGCGTCCTTCAACTTTGACAAGATTTCCAGCCCCTGAACTGGCAACACAGCCCCACAGCATGATGGTACCACCACCATATTTTACTGTAGGTAGCAGGTGTTTTTCTTGGAATGCTGTGTTGTTTTTCCTCCATGCATCCTCCTTGTTATGCCCAAATAACTCAATTTTAGTTTCATCAGTCCGCAGCACCTTATTCCAAAATGAAGCTGGCTTGTCCAAATGTGCTTTAGCATACCACAAGCGGCTCTGTTTGTGTTTCCTTCGCAGACAGCATCTCCTTGTGTAAAGTGCACTGAACGGTTGAACAATTCATAGTGGCTCCATCTGCAGCAAAATGATGTTGTAGGTCTTTGGTGCTGGTCTGTGGGTTGACTCTGACTGTTCTCACCATTCACCGGTTCTGTTTATCCGAGATTTTTCTTGGTCTGCCACTTCCAGCCTTAACTTGAACTGAGCCTGTGGTCTTCCATTTCCTCAATATGTTCCTAACTGTGGAAACACACATCTGAAATCTCTGAGACACAGGGCCGGATTTCTGGGAAGGCCCCCAAAGCCCGTGCCTTGGGCGGAGCCATGCAAGGGGCGTGTTTTCACCATCCCTCATCCATCCCCACCACATTTCACCTGTTCCATTAACACTGAACACCCATCTGCTTTGCTCTGCATACTGCAGTGCGGGTGTACAGAAGGTGGCTAAATGCATGACAGACAGGGAGCATCAGCTAATCAACAGTCCATGGCTGTACATACATTTCAGCCTAGCCCGCCCTTTCTCCGCCCTTTCTCCACCCTCCTTACCAGCTCAACCTATTGCGATTGAGCTTACAGCAGAAGGATGAAGGAGTCACTGACTGCTCTATCGTGTGTGAAGAGACAAAACTCCGTTGCCTGCTAGCAGCTGCCTCCTCATTCCTCCATCAGCTTAACACGCTGTCCTCCACCAGGCTACGTTCACTTCACAGATTGCTGAAGGAATGCTTTGCTGTTATCTGTAAATCATTAGGCAGCAAACACCCACAGAGCATGAAAGAAGCAGTGATGTTACTTTGAGAGGGTGTGTGTGTGTTTGGGGGAGGTGGCTCAGAAATGATGCAGAGGATTCAGAAGGGCATAGCATTGGAATTCACTTTATACCATCATTTTTCATGAATGTACAAAGAGGAATGTAATAAACTAAACTTCAAGGAAGTGTCAGGCAATTTGTTACCCCCAGATCTTCTTACCTGGGGCTTCCTCCAGCCCCTTGCAGCCGACATGTCCCTCTTCATGTCCTGGGCAGGCAGCTGGGAGTGGAGATGAGATGAGGGACTTGTCAGCTGCAAGAGGCTGGAGGAATCCCCGGGTAAGTAGATCTGGGGGTTGCAAAGATTGCCTGACGCTTCCTTTAAAGTACCCCTGAAGGGAAGAAGTGTTTTGTGGACTAAGCCCATGGTGAGCTAGATTACATTGCTTCTTACCTTGCTGTGGTTCTAGCTGTCTTGGAGGATCACCATTTTTTTAATATTCAACTAGCCCCTCAGCTAATAATGCATAATCTAAACTGAACTGGGCATGTGTGAGTTCCGACCCGCACATGCCCAGTAAAAGTGCTCGTGGCCTCGTGCACAAAAAAGAAAGATATGCACAAAGGCTTTCTTTCACTGGGCATGTGTGTTTCAAGACCTATGCCAAGTTCTGAATGATGTTCTGTATTCAGAAAGAAATGAGCAAACATAAGGATCAGAACAACATTGGTAAAGCCTCATACACACGCTTGATTTGCTGGAACGATGGGTCCGTCAGACCCTACCGCTGGACGGGCGTTCCAGCGACTGTAGAGCGTGTGTACAGTCTGTCTGCAGACTGATAAGGCTGTTTCTGAACGATCTGCTCACCGCTGCGCGGATCGTTCAGAAACAGCCTTATCAGTCTGCAGACAGACTGTACACACGCTCTACAGTTGCTGGAATGCCCGCCCAGCGGGAGGGTCTGACGGACCCATCGTTCTAGCAAATCAAGCGTGTGTACGAGGCTTAAGATAATATTTTAATGGCTCAAAGAGGGGGGGTTAGAGAATCTCAAAGATATTACCTGCACACCACTAGAACCTATTAATACCTTCCTGTAACTGGTATTCCTTGAGTGATTAACTGATATTGTATGCTTGTCATTGGTAATATCTGCTTAGATGAATATCTGCTTATTTGTGGTTACTTCTGCATGTCACTGGTGGTATTATTATTATTATTTAGTATTTATATAGCGCCGACTTTGAATGGCAGAGTATATAGTCTTGTCACTTAGCTGTTCCTTAGAGGGGCTCACAATCTAATCCCTATCATATGTCTATATATGTATTGTATAGTGTCAATTAACTTATCTGTATGTTTTTGTGATATGGGAGGAAACAAGAGTACTCGGAGGAAACCCACGCAGAATTGGGGAGAACATACAAACTCCGTGCAGATAGTGCCCTGGCTGGGAATTGAATCAGGGACCCAGCGCTGCAAGGCGAGAGCGCTAACCCCTATCTGCATGTCAATAATATCTGGTGTGTGTGTGGGATGAAACAGGTTGCATTGCCTGGGGCACCAAATAGGACATTGTATTTCATACAGAAAATGGCTGGTTTTACTATGGAACAATGTGTTCTCCGACAGTAATTTAATTATTGCAAATTAATATTTTTCAAATATGTTTGATTTTATTTATGGGCATTTATTTTAAAATATTGTGCAGTTAATTTCACATTTTAAATTTTACTATTTTGGTCATTTGGAATTGGTCAAGATGCTGATAGGGTGCCCATTAACGATACAATGAACAATTAGTTACATTCTTTACCGTTTGTGGGCACGATCCATAGTTTACTTCGATTGATCGTGTTCACAACAGTGAAAAAAAGTAGCTAAATCAATTATCTCTAATGAAATTCATCCAAAAAATGGATTGATAGGTTTTTCCTAGTCGATTGGTGCCATCAACAGTAGTCGATCGATCTAATCAATCTGAATATCAATTGTTTGCTAAATTATATCTTTAATCGGCACTTTTAGTTGGGGGGGAGGGGGGCGGTTGGTGACAGTGGGCCTAGGGCAGTGAAAAGTACAAATCCGGCCCTGCTGAGATAGCTCTCTGTATCCTTCCCCTAAACCATGATGGTGAACAATCTTTGTCTTCAGGTCATTTGAGAGTTGTTTTGAGACCCCCATGTTGCTACTATTCGGAGAAAATTAAAAGAGGAGAGAAACTTACAACTGACCCCCTTAAATACTCTTTCTCATAATTGGATTAACCTGTGTATATAGATCAGGGGTTACTGAGCCCACCAAGCCAATTTGAGTTACAATAATTAGTTCTAATGGTTTTGGAATCAATAAAATGACAACAGTGCTCAAATTTGTGCACCTGCCTTATTTTATTTAAACAATTATTTCGCACTTTCTGTAAATCCAATAAACTTAATTTGACTTCTCAAATATCACTGTGTGTGTGTCTCCTATATGATATATTTAACTGACATTTTGTATCGTAACAACCAACGATTTATACAGGAAAATCATGACAATTAAAGTGAACCTCCAGACTAAAAATCGACTCAGCAGCACTGCAAAGGCCTGGTGTTTCTTTAACAGTTTTACAGCATCAGAACTTTGTTTCTCTTATACAAGCCTTATTTTTAGCTGCACAGAAGAAAACTGCCCGGGCAGTTTTCCCCTTATGCTGTGCAAAGCATGATGGGATTTCTGATGTTGTTGTTCTCGTTCTGCTGTTTTGGTGCAATTTTTTTTTTTTTTTACAGTTTGAATTTGACATTTGAAGCCTAGTGTGTGCAGCTGGGAGGGGTTATCAGGACACAGGACAGTTGGAACTGTGTCTCCTGCTCCCTGTCACCTCCTTTCAACCAAAAAGATGGCTGCCCCCATGATAAAGATGGCAGCCACCATGAATCACAAATATTTGCCTGTTCTTTTAAAACAGGGTGGGTAAAAGATTATATTACCTATCTATTCTAATTAACATAAGTAATTTAACTTAATAACAGTATGTTTGTTTAGGCTGAAGTTCCCCTTTAACAAGGTTGCCGAAACGTTTACATCCCACTGTAATTCACTGCATAGCACCCCTAAAATTAAAGTTCCCCAGTTCCCCAGGGTAAGAATGATCACTGTCACGACTGCCATCAGGGAAGGTATTAATAGCTCTTACAGTGCTGTGCTTTGACATTCCCACTGCAGAAACACAACTCCTTTCTTCCTGCACCCAAACTTAATCAATTAATGTTTATAAGTTGTTTACGCAGTTGTCAGCAGACCAGAAGACTATAGGGCGGTTGGGAAGGACAGTACTTAGTATCATATCGGTGGAGGGTTTCATTTCCAACATAACAGCAGCAAAATGAATAAGTATTGCAATACTACTGAGCAGAGGATCATTAGAAGGACAATCAAGTTTGAGGCCAGATGCTGCTGTACCAATTGCTTGCTCTAAGAACTCTCCATTTCCTCCGATGGATGGAATATGAATACACAATATAGCAATATAGGACACTAACTTATCGCCTTTGTGTTTCTACCACGGCAGAACATAATAAATAAGATAAAACACACTCAATTTGTGCCTTTAATTAGCTGGGCTCTCGTAGCAATTTAGTACCCTTGATTATTTCTTTCTTTTTTGACCCTACCTCCAGCAAGTCACGGTGAATGCAAAGCTGCCTTCCAATCTTCCCTTCCTATCAAGCTCACTTGATTCTGCTTCAAGGCAAAGCACTGTGAGAACATTATACACTAATTAGATCTCTTTGCTCTCTCTCTCTTTGTCTATTTTGTTCCAAGATGGACTAATTTATCCTTGTACATAATATATGGACACCGCATGAATAAAAGATTCATGTTTTTATTTGCTTTTTCCCTAATTGCTAACGAGTTGTATAAACAAATTGTTAAGAAGGAGTCAAATGATCCACACAAAAAAAGTGTTTCATTAAAGTAAAACTCCACCTTTTGACCCCATAAAGCAAGAAAAGAGATAGATAATTCATAAACTCTTACACATTATATTGACGTACTCGATATCAAACTTGCTGTTGGCTTTTAGACTTTGGTTTTCTTGTGACGTCATGTACAGTATATTTTCACATTTTCAATAGATTTGATGTTAAGTAGGCAGGACTTAAAGAAGTACTCTGTGATGTAATTAAATACAACTATTCGCCAGTTATGGTGATTAATGCATATTATCTTTTTCCTTTGCTTCTAATCTGCTTCCCTTAGGCCCCTTGCACAGCAGCAGACTGCGTCGCACCATGGTACGTTTCGCCACCGTTACCCCGCTGCAAGGACCATGCAAGTCTATTGAGACTTGCACAGCTCACGCAATGCGACGGAGTGCACCTTTAAGTATTAAATTCACTGCATTCCCAATGCAAAGCCTGAAGCGCATTACCGCATGAGCTGTGCCTACCACATGGATTATGCAGTAATGCAAGTAAATGGGAGACGCAGTAAGTGTGCATGATGGGAGCATGGTGCAGCGCGCATGCATTGACCAATGGTAATGCCAGTGACATACTTCATGCCCAGCAGGGAGTATGTCACTAGCCAGGGGGCGGGCCTATGTGACTCTGTCACTGCACCATGGTGACGGAGCATATGAAGATTCATATTTGCGATGTGATGAGGTGCTCACACCGCATGGCATTGGAAACAACAAGAATAAAACTGGCCTTAACCTCCCTGTTGGTAATCCCAATTTACCAAACTATGCTCAGGCTAGCCGCCAGGAGCTCTATGCAGAGTATTGTGCACAGCAGGAGCTTTTCTCACCTCCCAGGGGGATACAGACGTTGGTAGCTGTTCTCCTTCCTGTCCTCCAAGGCTCTGAATCACTCTGGTGAGATTACTGTCATTGATCTCACCAAAGTGTTACAACGCCACCCTGAGCACGGAGCTTAAATTGCAGCGCTGGAGCCCAGGGAGGTGCTGGGGCTGCTGCTGGCGTTCTGGCAGCATGATTATTTCCTGATTTTAGGGTCTGAAACCTTTTAAAAATACCCTAAAATCCAGAAATAATAATACCTCCAGGGGGGTTAAAGCAATCCTAAATTGAAAATAAACTGATAAGATAAACAATTGAATCTATAGTCCTACTTCTTAATGGGACTTTCCTGAAATTCCACAGTCTTATTTTTGATTAAAAGCTAAAATATAACATTTTGTGTCAGGTGGATAATTACTGTTTTACAGCTCCCATCTTAAACTATTTGCCTTTTTATCTATTCCCTGCACTCTGAAATGTTTCTCTGCATGGGATTTATGGTCTGAAATGACTTATTAGTGAGAGTCACACTACAATCCGACTGAAAAGAAAATGTCAGTTACAGCCCTGGCTTCTTAATCCTTACAGGGAGAAAAAAGTCACAACCTAGTTCCATATAGGTTTGGGATTGTACATGCATACCGGTACATGTTTATCTGATCATGCCATATGTCACTTCGGGTACCCTTTAAACATTTTTCCATACCCCCAACCAGGGCTGGCCTAAGGTTTCACAGCGCCCTGAGCAAAACCTGATTTTTGTGCCCCCCGTCATCCTCTTCGCGCATGCGCGCGCACACACATGCACTCAAACACACACACAGGCCCACATGCAATTCACATTTTCTCCTGAGATATCTCCTAGGACAGTGGTTCCCAACGTTGTGACACATCACGCTGAATGCTCAGATCTCTGTGTGACACGTCACGTATGTATAATAGAAAAAATACTATTAATAGCCACGAATGGAAGGAAAGAGTGCATTATCCTGAATATACTTAAAAATGAAGGCTACAACCTTTCAGGAATATTAATGAAAACAATCAGTGGGACAGTTACCCCCCCCCCCCTCCATTTAGAATGATAGCAAGGCAACGACAATTTGCACCACGCGTTATAGCCGCAGTGTACCCCCTCAGACTCAGTATAGGTAGGTAGCCAGGTATAGGTGCCCCCAGTATAGGATCTCATGTGTAGGTGCCCTCAATATAAGTCACCAAGCATAGGTGCCCCCAGTATAGAAAGTCAGTTGAAGGTCTCCATCGCCCCCATAGGCAGCCAGGCATAGGTGCCTCCAGTATAGGTAGCCATGTGTTGGTGCCTTCAGTAAAAGTAGCCAGCTATAGGTGCCCCCAGTATAGGAAATCAGGTATAGGTGCCCTCAGTATAGGTAACCAGCTATAGGCGCCCCTTTGGAAGCCGGCGCCCTGAGCGACCGTTCAGGTCCCACAGGTCAAAGGCCGGCTATGCCCCCAACCCCTGTAATAAGGTAGTATCCTGGCATGAGTTAGGTCCTGACAGTTTTCTGTCTGTGAGCCTTGTTGCATTGCGAGAAATAACATATTTTTCCAACCGCAAAGCAACCAGTATCTCCATCTGTGCATATTTATACCCATAAAAAAACACCAATCTTTTAGCCTATTACATTGTTAGGGGGTGTGGTTATAGATAATGGCATTTGGAGCTGTCTGTTTTTTCCTTGTCTGCCAGTAGTAAAGATGATTACATGCAGGATGATTGTGGATCGAACAATATAAAAAAATGGACATATCAATCGTTTCTATATATCCCTGTTATTTTTTAACTTCTCCCTTTGCAATGCATTGATTTAATTTTTTTCCCCTTTTTCGCTAAAGATCCTCCTTAACGTACCAGTGTTATAATTCATAATAATAATAGCAATTACAAAGCAGTTACGTTAAATGAAGAAATGTACAAAATAAAATGTAGCCTTTCAAGCTAAATTCAGCATCTAGTTATATAGTTTAACACTTTAACTACTGATGTAGAGACATTTCACTATTATTTATATATTAAGTGACAACATACATGACATCAAGTACAAATAATGACACAGGAAGAGGATCCTGACAGACTGAGCTTGCAAAGTAATTGAAATACTGCTTAAAGTTCTACTTTAATCTACTTACTCAGCCTTTAAGAAATAGTTAAAAAGAGTTGTTGTTTTTTTTTCTTGAGGCAAGAGCTACCATTTCCCCCCAATGGATATAATTATGCTTTGAATTTCAGATGCAGAGAACAAACAAATACAATGCAAGTCTCACACAGAACCTGTTCCTCTGTTCCAACTGACAGCAGGTGCGCAGAGTACATGTCTCTAAAAACATATTGACAATTATAGCACTATGATAATGAAAGTGAATTTGAAGAGTAAAGAATAAGTGCATTTGTCTTCTTTTAGACACCTTGGGCTATGCATGGAAACATATCAAAAAAGATTAAAATGCACCCTTTTGTGCCAAACGCATTATGACATCCAAGAAATGTAAAATTCGTAATTCACACTCAGAAGTTATTGCTGCATTGTTATTCCTTAACTGTGCATTTTAATTCATGTTAGTGACTCAGTAAGCAAGCATCCATGAACAAAAGCAATTCCATTCTCACAAACTGAAGTTCAGCTCTAGACCACTGACAGTAAAAAGCATGACCTTGTCCATATTCACTGCTCTTGCTGCAAAGTATTACTTTTACCAAATAACTGTGCCGATTTTCATAAATTATACTGCTAAATCAACACATTAAAACCATCAGCCTAATTATGTGTAGTCCTTCTTGTGCTGCCAAAACAGCTCTGACCCATCGAGGAATGGATTTCACAAGACTTTGAAAGGTCATGCAGTACTGGCTCCAGAGGCCGAACCTAGAGGGGTACAGGCATGACTCGTGCCATGGGCTCCACACTATTATGGGTGTGATGCCTGATCCAGTGCTGCATGGCCATGCCTGCCTCCTGGCCTCCCTGTCATTCAGACTGCAGATCAGATTAATTCTGTTATCTGGGAAACATGACTACTTAATGTATTTAAGGTGTTCAATATTGAGAGTCACATGGTCACTGCTGACTGTCCAACCCATCCACATGCTGAATTCCAAACTAAGGTATAAGTCAAACGGCACTTCAGTTTCAAGCACTTTTTTTCTTATGACTATAGTTTTTCTGTCCACTTCTTTGTTTCTATACTCAATTTAAAGTACTTACGTATGATCCTGTCAGGAAAGTTTGGCAGCTTTTTGTTAAAGTTCTGTTTGACATTATCCCACCCCCCCCCCCCCCCTTCCCCCAGTCACATATTTTTTGGAAAGCTGAAAGTCCCGGCTTTCCTTTGCACTGGGTCCCGAGTCAATGTGATGCCCCATTCCCAAGTTAGGGGGGTTTGGGGGACAGGTGACCCCTGCACTTTGCTGCAGAAAGCACAGTGGAATTGAGTCTCCTGCCCATGCCAGAAAGAAAGAGAGGAGACGAGAGTGCATAGCTGCGTTGCTCCTTCATCTGTAATGAGAGACCAAGGGCACTTGACATAAGTTTTGAAGACACAGATTTATGCTGCAAACGAAGAAGACTCGATAGTGTGCTGCTTATCATCATGTCGGGTTCATCCCGTACTTCTGTAATTGCACTTTCTGCAGCCACTTTCAGGGGACACTCCTCCTTCAAAACCTGTGAACTTAGCCTCATACCGACTCGGGACTAGGGATGCTCACCGCATTCCACGGAATTAATTTTTCCACAATTCCGGTCTGAATTTGGTGGTTCCGTTCCGTCGCATCGGAACGAAATTGCTATACTGTTCCGACGGAATTCCTGAATTGATATGCGTAATTCCGCCGGAATGCGGATTTTTGTACGCCAATCACAAGGAAGCCCCTTAAAGTGAAAACAACTGGATTTCTGCATGAAAATAGGAATTTCTGCACCAATTAGAGGCTTACAAAAACCAACCAAATGAATTTGTGCATGAACATGAGAATTATTTCAGCACCAACTACAGTCTTAACAAAAACCAATCAATCCTATGTTAGCAACCAGCTCTCTAGCTATCTAAGCTATCCCAACCATCTTGTATAGGTCCCATAACCTATGCGACACCCCCTGCGGCGTCCAAATGACCGCCATGGAATGACCACTAGGTCCCAAAGCTTACGCGACACCTCCTGCGGTGCCAAAACCACCGCCATGGAACCACCGCTAGGTCCCAAAGTTTACGTGACACCTCCTGCGGCGCCAAAACCACCACCATGGGACCACCGCTAGATTCCATGGCTTACGCGACAACTCCTGCAGCTCCAAACCACACTTATAATGACCGCCGTGGAACCCCATGGCTTACGCGACACCTCCTGCGGCATCAAAACCACCACCATGGGACCACCGCTAGGTCCCATGACTTAAGCAACACCTCCTGCTGCCCAAAATTTTTTTTAAAAAAATAAATAAATAAAAATAAAAAATTACCTGTGGAACAGCCACTAGGTCCCATGGGCTACCATTTAGCATAAATGAGGTTTCAATTGCGATTACTTTAATTTTTCCGCCAGAATGCGGAATTCCTCGGAAATCCGCAAAATGCGGAAATGTAACGGTTACGGAATTTACCTCTATCGGAATTCCGGCGGAACGGAATTTCCTCTTTCCGATCATCCCTACTTGGGACCCAGTGCAACAGAAAGTCGGGACTTTCAGCTTTCCAAAAATGTCCAGATCATCCGGGGGGAGCAAACAGAACTTTAACAAAAAGCTGCCAAACTTTCCAGACGGGATACTACGTAAGTACTCAATTTAAATTCACTTTTCATTCTGATTGTTTTCAGATTTTGCCTTGTTTAATTTTTGGTTGAGTCAAGCATTCAATCCCAACATCAGGATAGGATACTGCACATGTACACAACAGTTACTTTATACACACACATTTGCTCATCCTGAACCACCAGAGCCCGTTATTTTTATAAATAGACACTTGCTGGGCACTACTGGGGAATCATGCAACAGCTCATATTCATCTTAATGGAAAGCGGCAGATAATCATTGTAGTGTTAATTAAGTGAAGTAAGATAAGGTTTGCGGAATAAAGTGCTTCACTGGAGACAATAATTAATGTTTACATAGAATTGTGAAAAAAAAACATTATTTATTTATTTATATTGGAAGAATAATAATGATTAGATATATTATTTAGGTGACCACTGGCAGATTGGGATCCCTACCCATTACTGTGGTTCATGCCCTGTACACATTGTGATCATGATAGATGCTGGTGGCTGCAGTCATCTGGTATTACAAAGTGAAGGATGTAATCTGTTCATTCTATGATATTGGTAAATCAGGCTCCAAAAGTACTGGATGCAATAAACTGTGTAACATATACACATAGGCCCCGTTCACACTTGCGTTTTGGCAAGTAAACGGACCGGATCCTGATTGGATCCTGACCTGATCCTGATCAGAACCGTACGGTTCCGATCCGGATCCGGTCCGTTTGTATCAGGCATGCATCAGGCTGCCATCCGGATCCGTGGGCAAAAAATAGTTAAATATAAATGAAAAAAATTTTCGGGTCAGCAGAAGGTGCACCTGGTGCACATGTACAATCAGGTTCCTCCGCTGTAGGCCTCACCTCCACCTCCGACATTCTGCCAAACAGCTCCAGCACGTCTGTCACTGCTGCTCCACTCCAGACATGCTTGGCCCATGTGTCCCCATCCGAAATGACCGCTTGGATACGCATAGGAAGTGGGGTAGAACGTTTTTTTGTAGGCAGTGTGTTCTGTGCCTTCCGTTTCCCATTGGTTTCTGTGTTCCTGATGGTGCTGTCAGGCTCAGGTCAGGCTCCGGTCAGGATGCGTGGGCCGGAGATCCGGACACAAAAAATAGCGCATGTTGGAAAAGAGTCCGGAGTCCAGATCCGGTCCGGCTCCGTACTGTACGGAACGGACACGTGTGAACGTCCGCATAGCCTTTGCATTGCTATGCGGAACGTACGTTCCATTTGTACAGTATGCGGTCCAGATCAGATCCGGAAAATCCGGATAGCGAACGCTAATGTGAACCGGGCCTTAGTGCTAGTTCACAGTGCGTTGTAGAATAATTCTGCATATCAGCTCAAGGCCTAAACAATCCTATGGGCCTGTTCACAGTACTGCGTTGTAACTGATCGCTGCATGCAGGCATTGTATTAAAGTCTATGGACACACTCATAATAAACATTTATTAAGCAACTGACCACTGTGAACCTAGCCAACATTTTCAATCTCCTTTAAATGCCTTTAAATGTTAAGTACTATTGTACTTTACATAATTGTGAATATAAATTAGTGAACATATGATGACATATGATGACCAATGTGGTTGTGCGCTCATCAGCCAGAGGAAATGCATGCAGGCATGAGAAGAACATACAAACTCTGTGCAGATGGTGCCCTGGCTGGGATTCGATCCAGGAACCCAATGCTGCAAGGAGAGAGTGCTATCCACTATGCCAAAATAGATTCACAGGGCTGCCAGGCAACTGCTATTGTTTCAAAGGAAATAGATATGCCAGCTTCCATGTTCTTATCACTTCAGTTGTCCTTTAAACTGTTTAAAGCTGCAGCAGTTTTCTTTAAATGTGTGTGTTGATAACGGAAATGGAGATGACCTGCTTCCAGCCCAGGTAATGGGGCCAGGAGCGTAACAATTAGACCCCCTGACCCCCACCATGGCTCCTGGTTAGGTGCAGAGCGCAGTAGTATAGCATGATAGATTACTGGCTACCAACAGAACGACACAGTCATCCAGCTCACTCTTCTCTTTAGCCACACCGTTCTGTCTGTTTGCAGCTCGCATGTCATGTGACATGGAGGGAAGAGAACCGCAAGCAAAAAGACATAACTGAAAAGTGAGAGTGGAGGACTTGTTGCTCAGTTGGAAGCTGGTAATGTATCACTAGAGATGGCCCGAACTTCAGTTTTTCGGTTCGCGAACTGCGAACGCGAACTTCTTCAAAAGTTTGTGTTCGCGCGAATTGCCATAGACTTCAATGGGCAGGCAAATTTTAAAACATACAGGGACTATTTCTGGCCACAAAAGTGATCGAAAAGTTGTTTCAAGGGGTCTAACACCTGGAGGGGGGCATGCTGGAGTGGTATACATGCCAAAAGTCCCTGGGAAAATTACAGATTTGACATAGAGTAGGGTTATATTCCCTAAAGGGCAGAAATCACATTGCATTGCTAAATTGGAGGCATAAAGTGCTTTAAAACATCTTGCGTGTGTATACATTGATCAAGTAGTGTAAGTAGTGTACTGCTTCACACTGACAGACCAAACTCACTGTTTAACGCACCACCGCAAACAGCCGCAAAGGGTTGTCATTGGTTGACACTCCCAGGACATAAACTGTCAGTGATGGCCGTACACGTGCGCATGTTGGCGAGAGTGCAGGCAATGATGATAAAAATTTACAAATGTTTTTTTAAAGAGCTATGTTATAGTAAATTCAATCACAAATACAGTGGAAAGATATGCACTGGTATAATACAGTGTGCTGTCAGTAGCGGACTACAAATTCCAGCTGGGACTGTGGGCTGTATCTATGCAGTGTCACCCACAAAGAGAGCTATGCTTAGTAAGCTCAATCACAAATACAGTGGAAAGAAATGCACTGGTAATACAGTGTGCTGGCACAGTACAGCAAGAGCCAGCTGCAACAGACAGGGCTGTATCTATGCAGTGTCAGTGTCACGCACACAAAAAAAATCAGAAGAATATTAGCCCTCAAAAGAGCTTTTTTGGGGTGATTTCAGCAACAAATTTCAGTGAGGAGCAAGCTAACAAGAACGCTTTCCCTATCTCCAGCAATGTCTCTCCCTTCCTCTCACTACAGCAGCAGACAGAGACTGAGAACATGGCCAATGCTGCTGCGTTTTTTTATAGGGGCGGCGGGGGTCCGTGGGGGAGTGCAGCCTGATTGGCTGCCATGTGTCTGCTGACTGTGATGTAGAGGGTCAAAGTTTAGCCTAATGATGACGAGGTATAGGGGGCGGGTCAAACACGCTGTGTGTTTGCGTCTTGCTGCGGTTGCGAACAGCTAAAATTTGCACGAACTACTCACCGGGCGAACCATTAAGGCCATCTCTATGTATCACGCTCCACTGTCTCACTCTGCTCAATCAGTGGGGGAAGGAATGGGAGATGCAGGCATTTAGCTGGGGCCTGGTCACAGTTTTTATCTTGGGGAGAGGAGGGTATGGTTTTGTAGGGTGCCCTTAGTTCTGCTCAGGGGCCCACAGAACTCTAGATACGCCCCTGAATGGGGCAGCAGCAATAACCTCTGGAGCCTTAAAGGGTACCTGAAATAAAAATGAAGTATAGTGTGGCCTCTTGAAAAACTGTTAACATAATGTGCCAGTAACAACGCTCACCAAAGTTAATGTCTTCTGTCCATGACACAGATGCAGATTCCCATTTCTTTGGGAATTAGCATATGTATAGCCCAATACATGATCACACTTCTGACTTGTGTATTACCTGCTACTCACAACCAGGGAGTGGTGTTAGTGGCATCAAAATCAGCAGATAAGTATTACCGCTGTTACACGCAGTTCAATGTACCCACCTCATATTACTTTGCTTTTTTTAATTAAGGATCAGTTTATTAAATCCTTTAGCGGGTCAACTATTTCAAAGTGCTTTTCACTAGAACAACGTTTTACATTTTGTTCATCATATTATATTTGTTACTGTAATTACTACAGTATGTCTACTAATTCTGTTTAACCTCCTTGCCGGTTATCCCGAGCTCAGCTCGGGGTAACCTGCGCAAGAGGATTTCTCAGGCCCCGCTGGGCCGATTTGCATAATTTTTTTTTCTACACGCAGCTAGCCCTTTGCTAGCTGTGTGTGGTATGCGATCGCCGCTGCTACCCACCGATTCGCCGCTACCCGCCATGCCGAGCCGCCCCCCACCAGACCCCTGTGCAGCCTGGCCAATCAGTGCCAGGCAGTGCTTAGGGGTGGATCGGGATTCCCTCTGACTTCCCAACGTCCATGACGTCGGTGACGTCATCCCGCCCAGTCACCATGGCGACCGGGGAAACCTTGCAGGAAATCCCGTCCTGAACGGGATTTCCTGCTTACTCTGATCGCCGGAGGCGATCGGAGTGAGTGGGCGGATGCCGCCGCTCAGCGGCTATCATGTAGCGAGCCCTGGGCTCGCTACATGATTTGAAAAAAAAAAAAATTAAAAAAAAGTGCTGCGCTGCCTCCTTGCCGGCGGGAATTGGACCCGCAAGGAGGTTAATGTACCTACATCTATGTTTTGTGTATACAATTAACCGTATTATTATAATCCACACGTTTCTTGCTCTGTACAGCGCCGCAGAATATGTTGGTTCTTTATAAATCAATAATAAAAATATATGCGCAAAGATGAATGGGCATTCATGCAAAAGCACATTTTCAGCAAATGCACTGAAATCTATGAATATGAGAAAAAAAAATTCTTACAAATGAGCGTGGTCCATATGCAATAAACTTTTTCTCCTGTGTTTTCTATCAGGAGATACTTTTTATCTTCTATTTAAAGGATAACTATCGCAAATAATTGTAAAATTGAAAATACATCTAAACATATACAAATAAGAAGTATGTTTCTTCCAAAGTAAAATGAACTATAAATAACGTTTCTCCTATGTTGCTGCCACTTACATTAGGTAGTAGAAATCTGACGAAACCGACAACTTTTTGAAGTAGTCCACCTCTTCATGGGGGATTCTCAGCAAGGCTTTAATTCTTTATAAAGACATTCCATGAAAAGGATCTATACAATGAAGCTGGCCAGCCTCCCCGCTCGCTGCACTTTTTTGGCAGTTGGACAGAGCAACTGCCATTCACGTAAGTGCTTTTGAAACTACTGTAAACAGAACCCTGAGAATCCCCCATGAGGAGATGGGCTAGTCCAAACCCTGTCCGTTCTGTCAGATTTCAACTACCTACTGTAAGTGACTGCAACATAGGAGAAAAGTAATTTACAGCTCATTTTACCCAGGAAGAAACATGCTTCTTATTTGCATTTGTTTACATATATTTTAAATTTGACAGTTTTCACAATAGTAGTCCTTTAAAACAACTTCTCAGCACTTTGCAACGGAAATAGTACCAAAAAGTAGGTGAAAGAGTACTTTCTTGCTTCCTGGTACGTCTTTGACAATTTTGAAAATATCACCTAAGAAAAAAGTAAGGTGAAAAAGTTAATTACACATGGGTCTATGTGTGCAAAAATGTATGCCTGTGACAATACATTTTTTTTTTCAAATGCATTAAAATCAGTGGGCATGATAACACACATTTTCAAGAAAGTTCTTATTTTTCTTAAGTTAAAGGGATACTGTAGGGGGGTCAAGGGAAAATGAGTTGAACTTACCCGGGGCTTCTAACGGTCCCCCGCAGACATCCTGTGTTGGCGCAGCCACTCACCGATGCTCCGGCCCCGCCTCCGGATCTCTTCTGGGATTTCAGACTTTAAAGTCTGAAAACCATTGCGCCTGCGTTGCCGTGTCCTCGATCCCGCTGATGTCATCAGGAGCGCACAGCGCTGGTCCAGTATGTTCTGTGCCTGCGCAGTACACTCCTGGTGACATCAGCGGGAGCGAGGACACGGGCGTGCAGGCGCAGTGGTTTTCTGACTTTAAAGTCAGAAATTCCAGAAGTGAACTGGAGGCGGGGCCGGAGCATCGGTGAGTGGCTGCGCCAACACAGAATGTCTGCGGGGGACCATTAGAAGCCCCGGGTAAGTTCAGCTCATTTTCCCCCGACCCCCCTACAGTATCCCTTTAAGTTAAGTTGTTATGAAATGTATATATTGCAAAAAATCAGTTATATTTTTGCTTACATTTCGAGTCAGGGGAAATTACAATATTTGATGCAAAAATTACTTTGGCAAAAATTCAAACTCATCCCTGTACACAAGATCTAGAAGAAATGTATGTAACTGTTTCTAAGACCCACAGTGCAGCCGATGAGAGAATGCATCCCGAGGTTTTGTGAAATTCAGGATTCAGACAAATGCAGAGGCATTCAGACAAAGGCAGAGCTTCCAGTGATGAGTGATGGAATCACATAAAAGGACAAGCTGGCAATTAGATAGTCCTGCCGCAATTGGATGCATTTCCATTAGAAATATGATTATGCTAAACCTTTCGGTGTACAGTAGCCAAGCATATTTGAAAATGTTTCTACATTTATTTTTCATTCATCAGATACAGAAAAATATAGATTACCAAAATCAATAAGCAGCCTAATTTTCTTTTCCAAATCAGATTGAAAATATTTGCTTAAGTTAGTATGTATATTGGAAAATGTATGTCCTGTAATGCTTCACTTGGCTTATGTTCGGAATTGCATTAGCTCTGCAAGACACGCAAAGTACAAATACATTAGAAAACTAAGTGATATGTCTTGGAATCCAGTATCTATTCTATTTTAAACCATAATGCTTTGATGTAGTGCCGATAACAGCTTCTGTGAGCAGTTCTTAGAGCTTAGTATATATAATGGCGAGTGCACCATTTATTTATGTTGTTCCATGCAGTGAGCACTTTGAACAGAGTAAGTAAAAAGAGGAATAAATCTCGGGGCTGTGCCCGTGATATTGTGCTACATTAATACAGTATGTGCCTTGGTTTTGTTTTCTATTTTATCTTTTTTTACCTTCTGCCATAAAAACGAGGCATGAAAGCAACTGAAGTCCAGACAAAAAGGGTAGTCCAGGTGCTCTTGCTGCTTAGTATTCATGCACCAGGGAGTCAACCAGTCCACACCCGGATCTACCAAGGGTGTAGGGATACATTGCCAAGGACAAGAATGACCGGGTCTCTACCTGGATTTCAGCAATTATAGCTCATCTTTATTTAAAGGATACCGGAGCCGAAGTAAGTAGGAGAAATGGGCTGGGAGCGCTCTGCGCATGTGCATGATGTCATCGTGATGTCATGCGCATGCACAGATCACTCCCGACCGTGGTCACGCACAGCCAGGCCAGCGCAGGTGCAGTGATACCCGATTTTGGCAACATGCCAGAGGGCAATTAGGAGGATTGGTGACGAAAAAAGGAGAACAGAGGGCATTAGGACGGCTCCCTATACATGCCTGCTCCCCCATTTCTCCTATTTACTTCGGCTCTGGTATCTTTTAAAGTGCCATAGCACAAAATGTGCCATGTTTCGGCCGGTCAGGTTTTATCAAGTGCACTTGATGAAGGCCCACCGGCCGAAACGTTGTGCATTTTATGCTATTTTATGACATGGCACTTTAAATAAAGCTATAATTTTATGCTATGGCACTTTAAATAACGTTTTAATTTAAATTTTATGCTATGGCACTTTAAATAATATATAATCCTTGTCCTTTGCATGAAAGCAACTAGCCAAAGTCCAGTTGTGTGACCAGTTATTGTTCCACCCATTTTTGTATCAGTACCTTTAACTTGTATACAAGAGAAATGCCTTCTGAATTCCGGAGTGATGGACAGAATTGTCTATAAGGCTGTGTAGTCAGAAGACAGATTAAAGAGAATCTGAGGTGAGCCTCAGGTCAAAAGTTAAATACATACCTAAGGAGAGGACCCCCCTGAGGCTTCCCATGCTGTCCCTCGCCACTTCCAGGGACCCTCCTGCACATCGCAATCATGCTCCTCTTCATGCATAAGCACATCCAGACTGCACCCAAGTGAGCATGGCCAGGCCTGCGCAGTAGCACTGAGTCGCTCATGCATGAGTGGCTCTGGCTTACTGCGCAGGCATGGCAATGTTTGCACAGTCGCCGTACAGCCGCTTGGAGAGGAGCACGTCCATGGAATCCGATAGGAGCTTGTCGGATTTCTTCGGGGGACAGGGAGGAGGTCCCCACCTGCCAACAGATGACCCAAGGTTTGCTTCTAGTCCTCTTTAAAGTACACCTTCTGTTACAGCAAAACTTTTCAAATGGAAACACAAGTGATTGAATTCCGGGATATCTAGTTTACCATGTTGTCCATGTCTAGTTTACCTATGCTCCTGAAATCTCATGCCAAAAGTTAATGCATGTGCAGCACACAAGAAAAATGCAGGGCATGTGCTGACGCAAGGGCCAAACTGCCTAAAAGGAGGCAACCGCAAGCCTAGCATGTGCATAGGATCATGAGCAGGCCCCAGTTGTCAAAAAATAGGTGAGGCATGGCATCTCTGCAGAAATATCCAGCATTTCTGAAAATACAGCCTCCTCCTGTAAACAGATGTTTTGTCCTCTGTTCAAAGGGCATAACTTTTATCTTCTGTCTGCAATCACTGAACTGATAAGAATGGATTTCTCTGTGGCTAAAGCTGTAACTAAATGACCATTATCAGAAGTGACGGCACCACCCAAGTTGGCAAAAAGATGGGCAGCAAAAAACTCAAGTAGGAAAGAAGTAATAACGGAACCATACCTCAACAAGCATATCTGCTACTTCAAGATGCAAATAGTGAAAAGCTCCATCTACACCATACAATTTTTTATCCTATTCCATTCATTGATTTGATTCGATTCAAACCGACATGTCCAATCGGGATCGATTCAATTCAATTTGTCATTGTTTTGCAATTGGCAAATTGAATCGAATCGAATCCCGATTGGACATAGTGTTGGGCGAACACCTGGATGTTCGGGTTCGCGAACGTTCGCCGAACATGGCCGCGATGTTCGGGTGTTCGCGCCGAACTCCGAACATAATGGAAGTCAATGGGGACCCGAACTTTCGTGCTTTGTAAAGCCTCCTTACATGCTAAATACCCCAAATTTACAGGGTATGTGCACCTTGGGAGTGGGTACAAGAGGAAAAAAAATTTAGCAAAAAGAGCTTATAGTTTTTGAGAAAATCGATTTTAAAGTTTCAAAGGGAAAACTGTCTTTTAATGCGGGAAATGTCTGTTTTCTTTGCACAGGTAGCATGCATTTTGCCGCCATGCAGTCATAAATGTAATAAAGATAAGAGGTTCCATTAACAGGGACCGACAACGCTAACCCAGCAGCAGCACACATGATGGAACAGGAGGAGGCGCAGGAGGAGAAGGCCACGCTTTGAGACACAACAACCCAGGCCTTGCATGAGGACAAGAAGCGTGCGGATAGCATGCTTTTTGCCGCCATGCAGTCATAAATGTAATAAAGATAAGAGGTTCCATAAACAGGGACCGGCAACGCTAACCCAGCAGCAGCACACGTGATGGAACAGGAGGAGGCGCAGGAGGAGAAGGCCACGCTTTGAGACACAACAACCCAGGCCTTGCATGAGGACAAGAAGAAGCGTGCGGATAGCATGCTTTTTGCCGCCATGCAGTCATAAATGTAATAAAGATAAGAGGTTCCATAAACAGGGACCGGCAACGCTAACCCAGCAGCAGCACACGTGATGGAACAGGAGGAGGCGCAGGAGGAGAAGGCCACGCTTTGAGACACAACAACCCAGGCCTTGCATGAGGACAAGAAGAAGCGTGCGGATAGCATGCTTTTTGCCGCCATGCAGTCATAAATGTAATAAAGATATAAGGTTCCATAAACAGGGACCGGCAATGCTAACCCAGCAGCAGCACACGTGATGGAACAGGAGGAGGCGCAGGAGGAGAAGGCCACGCTTTGAGACACAACAACCCAGGCCTTGCATGAGGACAAGAAGCGTGCGGATAGCATGCTTTTTGCCGCCATGCAGTCATAAATGTAATAAAGATAAGAGGTTCCATAAACAGGGACCGGCAACGCTAACCCAGCAGCAGCACATGTGATGGAACAGGAGGAGGTGCAGGAGGAGAAGGCCACGCTTTGTGACACAACCCAGGCCTTGCATGAGGACAAGAAGAAGCGTGCGGATAGCATGCTTTTTGCCGCCATGCAGTCATAAATGTAATAAAGATAAGAGGTTCCATAAACAGGGACCGGCAATGCTAACCCAGCAGCAGCACACGTGATGGAACAGGAGGAGGCGCAGGAGGAGAAGGCCATGCTTTGAGACACAACAACCCAGGCCTTGCATGAGGACAAGAAGCGTGCGGATAGCATGCTTTTTGCCGCCATGCAGTCATAAATGTAATAAAGATAAGAGGTTCCATAAACAGGGACCGGCAACGCTAACCCAGCAGCAGCACACGTGATGGAACAGGAGGAGGCGCAGGAGGAGAAGGCCACGCTTTGAGACACAACAACCCAGGCCTTGCATGAGGACAAGAAGAAGCGTGCGGATAGCATGCTTTTTGCCGCCATGCAGTCATAAATGTAATAAAGATAAGAGGTTCCATAAACAGGGACCGGCAACGCTAACCCAGCAGCAGCACACGTGATGGAACAGGAGGAGGCGCAGGAGGAGAAGGCCACGCTTTGAGACACAACAACCCAGGCCTTGCATGAGGACAAGAAGAAGCGTGCGGATAGCATGCTTTTTGCCGCCATGCAGTCATAAATGTAATAAAGATATAAGGTTCCATAAACAGGGACCGGCAATGCTAACCCAGCAGCAGCACACGTGATGGAACAGGAGGAGGCGCAGGAGGAGAAGGCCACGCTTTGAGACACAACAACCCAGGCCTTGCATGAGGACAAGAAGCGTGCGGATAGCATGCTTTTTGCCGCCATGCAGTCATAAATGTAATAAAGATAAGAGGTTCCATAAACAGGGACCGGCAACGCTAACCCAGCAGCAGCACATGTGATGGAACAGGAGGAGGTGCAGGAGGAGAAGGCCACGCTTTGTGACACAACCCAGGCCTTGCATGAGGACAAGAAGAAGCGTGCGGATAGCATGCTTTTTTACCGCCATGCAGTCATAAATGTAATAAAGATAAGAGGTTCCATAAACAGGGACCGGCAATGCTAACCCAGCAGCAGCACACGTGATGGAACAGGAGGAGGCGCAGGAGGAGAAGGCCACGCTTTGAGACACAACAACCCAGGCCTTGCATGAGGACAAGAAGCGTGCGGATAGCATGCTTTTTGCCGCCATGCAGTCATAAATGTAATAAAGATAAGAGGTTCCATAAACAGGGACCGGCAACGCAAACCCAGCAGCAGCACACGTGATGGAACAGGAGGAAGAGCAGGAGGAGAAGGCCACGCTTTGAGACACAACAACCCAGGCCTTGCATGAGGACAAGAAGAAGCGTGCGGATAGCATGCTTTTTGCCACCATGCAGTCATAAATGTAATAAAGATAAGAGGTTCCATAAACAGGGACCGGCAACGCTAACCCAGCAGCAGCACATGTGATGGAACATGAGGAGGCGCAGGAGGAGAAGGCCACGCTTTCAGACACAACAACCCAGGCCTTGCATAAGGACAAGAAGAAGCGTGCGAATAGCATGCTTTTTGCCGCCATGCAGTCATAAATGTAATAAAGATAAGAGGTTCCATAAACAGGGACCGGCAATGCTAACCCAGCAGCAGCACACGTGATGGAACAGGAGGAGGAGCAGGAGGAGAAGGCCACGCTTTCAGACACAACAACCCAGGCCTTGCATGAGGACAAGAAGAAGCGTGCGGATAGCATGCTTTTTGCCACCATGCAGTCATAAATGTAATAAAGATAAGAGGTTCCATAAACAGGGACCGGCAACGCTAACCCAGCAGCAGCACACGTGATGGAACAGGAGGAGGCGCAGGAGGAGAAGGCCACGCTTTGAGACACAACAACCCAGGCCTTGCATGAGGACAAGAAGAAGCGTGCGGATAGCATGCTTTTTGCCGCCATGCAGTCATAAATGTAATAAAGATAAGAGGTTCCATAAACAGGGACCGGCAACGCTAACCCAGCAGCAGCACACGTGATGGAACAGGAGGAGGCGCAGGAGGAGAAGGCCACGCTTTGAGACACAACAACCCAGGCCTTGCATGAGGACAAGAAGAAGCGTGCGGATAGCATGCTTTTTGCCGCCATGCAGTCATAAATGTAATAAAGATATAAGGTTCCATAAACAGGGACCGGCAATGCTAACCCAGCAGCAGCACACGTGATGGAACAGGAGGAGGCGCAGGAGGAGAAGGCCACACTTTGAGACACAACAACCCAGGCCTTGCATGAGGACAAGAAGCGTGCGGATAGCATGCTTTTTGCCGCCATGCAGTCATAAATGTAATAAAGATAAGAGGTTCCATAAACAGGGACCGGCAACGCTAACCCAGCAGCAGCACATGTGATGGAACAGGAGGAGGTGCAGGAGGAGAAGGCCACGCTTTGTGACACAACCCAGGCCTTGCATGAGGACAAGAAGAAGCGTGCGGATAGCATGCT
This sequence comes from Hyperolius riggenbachi, assembly GCF_040937935.1. Lineage (NCBI taxonomy): Eukaryota > Metazoa > Chordata > Amphibia > Anura > Hyperoliidae > Hyperolius > Hyperolius riggenbachi. Next base: position 120,311,430 of record NC_090651.1, on the reverse strand, counting down.
TTTTGCCGCCATGCAGTCATAAATGTAATAAAGATAAGAGGTTCCATAAACAGGGACCGGCAATGCTAACCCAGCAGCAGCACACGTGATGGAACAGGAGGAGGCGCAGGAGGAGAAGGCCATGCTTTGAGACACAACAACCCAGGCCTTGCATGAGGACAAGAAGCGTGCGGATAGCATGCTTTTTGCCGCCATGCAGTCATAAATGTAATAAAGATAAGAGGTTCCATAAACAGGGACCGGCAACGCTAACCCAGCAGCAGCACACGTGATGGAACAGGAGGAGGCGCAGGAGGAGAAGGCCACGCTTTGAGACACAACAACCCAGGCCTTGCATGAGGACAAGAAGAAGCGTGCGGATAGCATGCTTTTTGCCGCCATGCAGTCATAAATGTAATAAAGATATAAGGTTCCATAAACAGGGACCGGCAATGCTAACCCAGCAGCAGCACACGTGATGGAACAGGAGGAGGCGCAGGAGGAGAAGGCCACGCTTTGAGACACAACAACCCAGGCCTTGCATGAGGACAAGAAGCGTGCGGATAGCATGCTTTTTGCCGCCATGCAGTCATAAATGTAATAAAGATAAGAGGTTCCATAAACAGGGACCGGCAACGCTAACCCAGCAGCAGCACATGTGATGGAACAGGAGGAGGTGCAGGAGGAGAAGGCCACGCTTTGTGACACAACCCAGGCCTTGCATGAGGACAAGAAGAAGCGTGCGGATAGCATGCTTTTTACCGCCATGCAGTCATAAATGTAATAAAGATAAGAGGTTCCATAAACAGGGACCGGCAATGCTAACCCAGCAGCAGCACACGTGATGGAACAGGAGGAGGCGCAGGAGGAGAAGGCCACGCTTTGAGACACAACAACCCAGGCCTTGCATGAGGACAAGAAGCGTGCGGATAGCATGCTTTTTGCCGCCATGCAGTCATAAATGTAATAAAGATAAGAGGTTCCATAAACAGGGACCGGCAACGCAAACCCAGCAGCAGCACACGTGATGGAACAGGAGGAAGAGCAGGAGGAGAAGGCCACGCTTTGAGACACAACAACCCAGGCCTTGCATGAGGACAAGAAGAAGCGTGCGGATAGCATGCTTTTTGCCACCATGCAGTCATAAATGTAATAAAGATAAGAGGTTCCATAAACAGGGACCGGCAACGCTAACCCAGCAGCAGCACATGTGATGGAACATGAGGAGGCGCAGGAGGAGAAGGCCACGCTTTCAGACACAACAACCCAGGCCTTGCATAAGGACAAGAAGAAGCGTGCGAATAGCATGCTTTTTGCCGCCATGCAGTCATAAATGTAATAAAGATAAGAGGTTCCATAAACAGGGACCGGCAATGCTAACCCAGCAGCAGCACACGTGATGGAACAGGAGGAGGAGCAGGAGGAGAAGGCCACGCTTTCAGACACAACAACCCAGGCCTTGCATGAGGACAAGAAGAAGCGTGCGGAAAGCATGCTTTTTGCCGCCATGCAGTCATAAATGTAATAAAGATAAGAGGTTCCATAAACAGGGACCGGCAACGCTAACCCAGCAGCAGCACACGTGATGGAACAGGAGGAGGCGCAGGAGGAGAAGGCCATGCTTTCAGACACAACAACCCAGGCCTTGCATGAGGACAAGAAGAAGCGTGCGGATAGCATGCTTTTTGCCGCCATGCAGTCATAAATGTTATAAAGATAAGAGGTTCCATAAACAGGGACCGGCAACGCTAACCCAGCAGCAGCACACGTGATGGAACAGGAGGAGGCGCAGAAGAAGAAGGCCACGCTTTCAGACACAACAACCCAGGCCTTGCATGAGGACAAGAAGCATGCGGATAGCATGCTTTTTGCCGCCATGCAGTCATAAATGTAATACAGATAAGAGGTTCAATAAACAGGGACCGGAAACGCTAACCCATCACAGATGGTCATTGTTCATGTTACTTGGTTGGGGTCCAGGAGTATTGCATAGTCGTTTCCAATCCAGGATTGATTCATTTTAATTTGAGTCAGACGGTCTGCATTTTCTGTGGAGAGGCGGATACGCCGATCTGTGACGATGCCTCCGGCAGCACTGAAACAGCGTTCCGGCATAACGCTGGCTGCCGGGCAAGCCAGCACCTCTATTGCGTACATTGCCAGTTCGTGCCAGGTGTCTAGCTTCGATACCCAATAGTTGAAGGGTGCAGATGGATTGTTCAACACAGCTACGCCATCTGACATGTAGTCCTTGACCATCTTCTCCAGATGATCGGTGTTGGAGGTGGATCTGCATGCTTGCTGTTCTGTGGGCTGCTGCATCGGTGTCAGAAAATTTTCCCACTCCAAGCACACTGCCGATACCATTCCCTTTTGGGCACTAGCTGCGGCTTGTGTTGTTTGCTGCCCTCCTGGTCGTCCTGGGTTTGCGGAAGTCAGTCTGTCGGCGTACAACTGGCTAGAGGAGGGGGAGGATGTCAATCTCCTCTCTAAAGTCTCCACAAGGGCCTGCTGGTATTCTTCCATTTTGACCTGTCTGACTCTTTCTTCAAGCAGTTTTGGAACATTGTGTTTGTACCGTGGATCCAGAAGGGTATAAACCCAGTAATTGGTGTTGTCCAGAATGCGCACAATGCGTGGGTCGCGTTCAATGCAGTCTAGCATGAATTGAGCCATGTGTGCCAGAGTCCTGCCAGAATCCTCATCATCCTCTTGTGAGCGTTGTGATAGTTGTTGTGATGCATCATAGTCGTCACCTTCTTCCTGGTCTGCTTCTGCTGACCATTCGCGCTGAATTGTGGAAGTCCAACGTGCACCGCTCTGGCCCTCATCAGTGGTGGCATGAAATTCCTGCTCCAACTCCAGCTGTTCCTCCTCCTCTTCTTCATCATAGCTGCTGGGGTCAGCGTTTCCTGAGGCGGATGGCCTGATGTTGGTACCATCACGCTGATCGTTTTCTCCTTCAGATTCCCCCAGTTGCATCATGACCGCTGTTTCCTTGATTTTCAACATTGACTTCTTCAGTAAACACAGCAGTGGTATGGTAATGCTGACTGAAGAGTTGTCACTGCTCACAAGCAACGTGGATTGCTCAAAATTTTGGAGGACTTGGCAGAGGTCCAACATGTTGGCCCAATCGGATCTACAGAAGCTTGGCAGCTGTCCGGATGCGCCTCGGTACTGCGCCGTCATGTACTGGACCACTGCACTCTTCTGCTCACTCTTCTGCTCACAAAAGCGGGCTAGCATGTGCAGCGTAGAATTCCAGCACGTAGGGACATCACACAGCAAGCGATGGTGGGGGAGATTGAAGTGCTCCTGCATCTTGGCGAGTGCCCCCAAAGCAGTACTGGAATTTCTGCAATGTTTGGCCACTCGTCGCACCTTCAACACAAGATCGGCCATGCCTGGATATGTCCTCAGGAACCGCTGAACTACTAGGTTCATCACGTGCGCCAGGCAAGGGATGTGTGTCAGCTTAGCCAACCTTAAAGCGCGAATGAGATTACTCCCATTATCACACACAACCATGCCCGGTTTCAGGTTCCCCTCCAAATTTCCTCCCCTGTGTGCTGCTTATCCCCAAGGCAGATCAGCTTCAGCAACGCTTGCTGACACATGCCAACAGCTGTGCTGCACTGCTTCCACGATCCTACTGCTGCTGGGTTAGCGTTCCCGGATGAAGTACAGCTTTGAGATGCATTGGAGGAGAAGGAGTCAGAGAGGTAGGTGCTGCTGTTGTTATCCAGTGGGAGGGACGGCGGTGCAGCTGTTTGCGGCGTGGGCAACACCCGCGCCATAGCAGGTGAGGAATCGCTGCCAGGCTCCACAAGGTTCACCCAGTGTGCCGCAAGGGAGATGTATCGACCCTGGCCGAACGCACTCGTCCAGGTGTCAGTGGTGAGGTGAACCTTGCAGGCAACGGTATTCTTCAAGCTTTGGGTTATTTTGCTGACCACGTGCTCATGCAACTCAGGCACTGCAGAGCGCGCAAAGTGGTAGCGGCTGGGAACCACGTAACGTGGGATGGCCACTGACATCATGCCCTTGAAGCTGTTTGTCTCCACCACTCGATATGGCAGCATTTCGCAGGCCAAAAGCTTGGCTATGCTGGCTGTTAGTGCCACGGACCGGGGGTCATTTGCTGGCAATTTCCTCTTGCGCTCAAGCATCTCCGAGACAGACAACTGAACCGTAGGGCTGCACACTGAACGGCTGTTGTTGTGTTTGATGACTGGGAGACCTCAAGAGCACTATTCCGGAAAGTGACAGTGTCAGCGTCGTCTGATGTTTGTGAATGTTGTTGTGAACCACGCAATGGCTGGGCTACTGCTGCTGCTGAGGAGGGTCTGGTGGTGAGTCTGGTGACCCCAAGGGAGGCAGTGTTGCTGCTGGTACCCTGTCCTGGCGGCCACAGAGTGGGATGTTTGGATACCATGTGGCGGGTCATGCTGGTGGTGGAGAGGTTGTTAATATGTTTCCCCCTGCTCAGGCAGGTCTTGCACACCTTGCAAATCACCATGGTACCATCCTCACTGCAGTCTTCAAAGAAAGGCCAGACTTTGGAGCACCTGCCTTGCTGGCAATTTCTGTTTGCGCCTCTTTTGCGTCTCACTTGAACTTCCACGCTTGTGGTGCCTGAAATTTCGCGCCGCCTACCTTGTGGCACAAGGCGAACTCGTGCAGCAGTGGGTTCTTCAACAGACTCATCTGTGCTGCTACGACGGCGATGTTCTCCTTCACATACAAAATCTGGGTCTCTGTCAACATTGTCCATACCCTCCTCTTCCATCTCCTCAAACTCGTCATATGTGATTGTGGGCCGCTGCCGTGGAGTAGAGCTCCCCACAACAACCTCTGCGCAGCACACTCCAACGTCGTCTTCAAGATCTTCTCGGCCGACCTCCTGCAATTGAAACCCCTCCTGCCCAACTTGCTCTGGGATTTGGGTTTCCGAGCCCTTCTCGGACTCGCCTTGCATTTCAGTGCGCGGTGCATTTCCCACAGTCAATGGTTGTGAATCCGGGCACAAAATTTCTGGCTGTTCCATTGACCTTTGAAAGGTGGAAGTTTGTTGGGCTGGGAATAGCTCCTGCGAATACCCCATTGTGTCCTGAGGAAATTCTTCAGACTGGTTATTTGGCAGTTGTGTGCGTGGTGTCGCTGCCGGTTGTGTCAGCTTTGTGCCCACTGGCTCCTTGTAACTGGCTGAGGACTCGGACCTCGTGCGTGATGTGCTGGTGCTGCTTAACCCACTGCTGGACGCTTGAGAGGTCATCCAATTAATTATCTGGTCCTGTTCTTTTGGATTTGTGAGGGTTGATTTCCTGGACAACATGGGCGGTATTGAGTGGGTTTTCTTCGGTGCTCCACTGTGGCCTGTACGTGAACCGTCAGGGGGAACACCACTTTCCTTGCCCCTCCCTCTTTCACAGGATTTTTTCTTCATTTCACTTATCCGTAAAAGTACACGCTGACTGGCAGCAGTACAGTGGCAGTACAGAAATGCTATACAGTGGCGGGTGAGCGGTGTACTACTATTCCCAGCAGCGACACAGAGCACAATGCTATACAGTGGTGGGTGAGCGGTGTACTACTATTCCCAGCAGCGACACAGAGCCCAATGCTATACAGTGGTAGGTGAGCAGTGTACTACTGTTCCCAGCAGAGACACAGAGTGGCAGTAAACACAATGCTATATAGTGTGGCTGAGCGGTGTACTACTGTTCCCAGCAGCGACACAGAGCACAATGCTATACAGTGGTGGGTGAGCAGTGTACTACTGTTCCCAGCAGAGACACAGAGTGGCAGTAAACACAATGCTATATAGTGTGGCTGAGCGGTGTACTACTGTTCCCAGCAGCGACACAGAGCACAATGCTATACAGTGGTGGGTGAGCGGTGTACTACTGTTCCCAGCAGAGACACAGAGTGGCAGTAAACACAATGCTATATAGTGTGGCTGAGCGGTGTACTACTGTTCCCAGCAGCGACACAGAGCACAATGCTATACAGTGGTGGGTGAGCGGTGTACTACTGTTCCCAGCAGAGACACAGAGTGGCAGTAAACACAATGCTATATAGTGTGGCTGAGCGGTGTACTACTGTTCCCAGCAGCGACACAGAGCACAATGCTATACAGTGGTGGGTGAGCAGTGTACTACTGTTCCCAGCAGAGACACAGAGTGGCAGTAAACACAATGCTATATAGTGTGGCTGAGCGGTGTACTACTGTTCCCAGCAGCGACACAGAGCACAATGCTATACAGTGGTGGGTTAGCGGTGTACTGCTATTCCCAGCAGCGACACAGAGCACAATGCTATACAGTGGTGGGTGAGCGGTGTACTACTGTTCCCAGCAGCGACACAGAGCACAATGCTATACAGTGGTGGGTGAGCGGTGTACTACTATTCCCAGCAGCGACACAGAGCACAATGCTATACAGTGGTGGGTGAGCGGTGTACTACTGTTCCCAGCAGAGACACAGAGTGGCAGTAAACACAATGCTATACAGTGGTGGCTGAGCGGTGTAATACTGTTCCCAGCAGCGACACAGAGTGGCAGTAAACACAATGCTATATAGTGTGGGTGAGCGGTGTACTACTATTCCCAGCAGCGACACAGAGCACAATGCTATACAGGGTGAGCGGTTTACTACTGTTCCCAGCAGACACACAGAGTGGCAGTAAACACAATGCTATATAGTGTGGGTGAGCGGTGTACTACTATTCCCAGCAGGGACACAGAGCACAATGCTATACAGGGTGAGCGGTGTACTACTGTTCCCAGCAGAGAGACACAGAGTGGCAGTAAACACAATGCTATATAGTGTGGGTGAGCGGTGTACTACTATTCCCAGCAGCGACACAATGACCGGGGGACCCTGGCTAGCCTGGCTGGAGAGAGAACTACCCTGCCTGCCTACCCAAAGCTAAACCCACAGACAAATGGCGGAGAAATTACGTGGATCGGGTATTTATTTACCCAAACCACGTGACCCGTTCGGCCAATCAGAGCGCGTTCGGGTCCGAACCACGTGACCCGTTCGGCCAATCACAGCGCTAGCCGAACGTTCGGGTAACGTTCGCCCATGCGCTCTTAGTTCGGCCATATGGCCGAACAGTTTGGCCGAACACCATCAGGTGTTCGGCCAAACTCGAACATCACCCGAACAGGGTGATGTTCTGCAGAACCCGAACAGTGGCGAACACTGTTCGCCCAACACTAATTGGACATGTCGGATTGAATCAAACCGAATCAATGAATCGAATCAGACAAAAAATTATATGGTGTAGATGGGGCTTTACATTCTAAAAGTAAATGTTTGCTTTTAGGGGTGTAACTAGAGCAGGGAAGCCCCTGTGACGTAGGGGGCCCAGAGCTGTTTTGGGACCCCAACTGCTAACCTTCCCTTCCTCTTATACACGGAACTAGACTTCAGATCAGGTGTTTTGTGGCTACACTTGTTTTATGACCCTAGTGAAATGGGCCCCTAGGCTGTGAAGGACACCAATAGAAGGCAAGGTAAGGGGTGTGAGCATTGGGGGGCGGGGCATAAAAGTTTTGCTGGGGTGGAGGCATGAATTGTAGTGACGCCACTCTTTGCTTTACAATTAATCTGTTACCGACAGTCGCTATAGGAGTTGTATGCTGTCATGCTCAAAGCTTTCAGTTTTCAGAAGATAAGTGATTCAGCGCAGCAATTATACCGTATGCACTGATGTGGTGAACTGGTGGGTGGTAACTGTGTAAATGTAATAGGATTCACCTGCTATGCTTCCATCTGGTCCACTAGACAGAGCTATACGTTTTTCAATGTTTTCCATTGGCATGTACCCTTATAAACACCAAATACTTAGGTTTTTCTACCTCTGCTTTCTTCTTTAGCTAGCTGTCTGAACATCTTATTTTATACATTATTTTTACAATGGAAACTGTAGGCTCACAGCTACCAAAGATGTGGATTCTTTTCCCTCACAAGAGATTACATCAAGTTCAGCTTCACAGGCACTGTCACTGGCTTTTGCTGCATCCACAAGAGGATGAGCACAAGTAGAGCAAAACAACATGAACAGACTATGTTCTCCAATTGCACAGACAGATAGAGGTATACCATATTTTTCGGACCATAAGACACACCTAGATTTAGAGGACAAAAATCAGGGGTGAAAAAGGAACTCAACCTGCTGCGTTCATGGTGCAGGGGCGTTTTGTGGTTATCCTCCTGTATCAGGATTAAAGGGGCACTACAGCGAAAAACTGTAACATTTAAAATACATACAAATAAGAAGTACATTTCTTCCTGAGTAAAATGAGCCATAAATTACTTTTCTCCTATATTGCTGTCACTTACAGTAGGTAGTAGAAATCTGACATTACTGACAGATTTTGGACTAGCCCATCTTCTCATAGGGGGGGTATTCAGGGTTTTCTTTATTTTTAAAAGCAGTAAGTGAATGGCAGTTGCTCCATTCAACTGCCAAAATAGTGTGCAGCAAGCACAGAGGCTTCCCAGCATCTTTGTATAAAGATTTTTCACGGTATGTATTTATAAAGAATAAAGGCCCTGCTGAGAATCCCCTATGGAGGGATGCTCTAGCCCAAAATCTGTCGGTAAAGTCAGATTTCTACTACCTACTGTAAGTGACAGCAACATAGGAGAAAAGTAATTTATGGCTCATTTTACTCTGGAAAAAATGTACTTCTTATTTGTATATGTTTGCACATATTTTAAATGTTACAGTTTTTCGCTATAGTGCCCCTTTAAGGATAAAATACTTAAGGTAGAACCCTTTTGTGGTAGCTTAAAGAGTACTTCCAGTGTAAAAGACAGAGTCTGTCATTCCAGGCTCCATCTAGATGCTGACAGGATCAGGGGAGTCTTAGGGTTAATAACTTACCTGTACGAACTTGTTTGCGCGAACCCCAGGGTGTCCGCGTTTGCATTGAACCGCGAACACATAGCGAGTTCCCGCCCGCCCCCTATACCACATCAATGGGCTAAACTTTGACCCTCTACATCACAGTCAGCAGATACATGGCAGCCAATCAGGCTGCACTCCCTCCTGGACCCCCACCCCCCCTATACAAAATGCTGCTGCGTCCGCCATTTTCTCACTCTGTCTGCTGCCTGCTTAGTGAGAGAAGGGAGAGACATTGCTGGAGAGATATGGAAGGCGTTAGTTAAGTCTTGTTAGCTTGCTCCTTGCTGATATTTCTTGCTGAAAAGCACAGCAAAAAAGCTCTTTGAGAGCCAATGCTCTTGTGATGTGGTTTTTTTTTGTGTGTGTGTGCTACTGACACTGCATATACAGCCCTGTCTGTTGCAGCTGGCCTTGCTATACTGTGCCATGGCCAGCACAGAAAGTGCATACCTTTCACTGCATCTGTGTGACTGCACACTGTATTATACCAGTCACTGCATACCTTTCACTGCATCTCTGTGACTGCACATTCTATTATACCAGTCGCTGCATACCTTTCACTGCATCTGTGTGACTGCACACTGTATTATACCAGTCACTGCATACCTTTCACTGCATCTCTGTGACTGCACATTCTATTATACCAGCCGCTGCATACCTTTCACTGCATCTGTGTGACTGCATACTGTATTATACCAGTCACTGCATACCTTTCACTGCATATGTGACTGCACATTGTATTATACCAGTCAGTGCATACCTTTCACTGCATCTGTGTGACTGCACACTGTATTATACCAATGCATACCTTTCACTGCATCTGTGTGACTGCACACTGTATTATACCAGTGTATACCTTTCATTGCATCTCTGACTGTACATTGTATTATACCAGTCAGTGCAAACCTTTCACTGCATCTGTGTGACTGCACACTGTATTATACCAGTGCATACCTTTCACTGCATCTCTGACTGTACATTGTATTATACCAGTCAGTGCATACCTTTCACTGCATCTCTGTGACTGCACATTGTATTATACCAGTCAGTGCATACCTTTCCCTGCATCTCTGTGACTGCACATTGTATGATACCAGTCAATGCATACCTTTCACTGCATCTATGTGACTGCACATTGTATTATGCCAGTCAGTGCATACCTTTCACTGCTTCTCTGTGACTGCACATTGTATTATAACAGTCAGTGCACCCCTTTCACTGCATCTCTGTGACTGCACATTGTATTCTACTAGTCAGTGCATACCTTTCACTGCATCTCTGTGACTGCACATTGCATTATACCAGTCAGTGCATACTTTTTACTGCATCTCTGGACTGCACATTGTATGATACCAGTCTATGCATACCTTTCACTGCATCTATGTGACTGCACATTGTATTATACCAGTCAGTGCATGCCTTTCACTGCATCTCTGTGACTGCACTTTGCATTATACCAGTCAGTGCATACCTTTCACTGCATCTCTGTGACTGCACATTGTATTATACCAGTCAGTGCATACCTTTCACTGCTCCTCTGTGACTGCACATTGTATTATAACAGTCAGTGCACCCCTTTCACTGCATCTCTGTGACTGCACATTGTATTATACCAGTCAGTGCATACCTTCCACTGCATCTCTGTGACTGCACATTGTATTATACCAGCCAGTGCATACCTTTTTATTGCATCTCTGTGACTGCACACTGTATTAGTCCAGTCAGTGCATACCTTTCACTTCATCCCCTCCCAATATGGACAAAACAACAGGCAGAGGCAGAGGCAGAGCCAGAGGCAGGTCATCCGGCAGGTCTGTTCAAGGTCATGCTGGCGTGATTTTGTGCAGGCCTTGACCAAAGTACAGTGTTCAGAAGTCACGTACCATCAACCCCCAAGATTGTCAGGACGTAGTTGACTATTTAACACAGAACACCTTATCTTCCTCAGCTGTGACATAGCTTCCTCCTCCTGCTCTGATTCTGGCACCTAACTTAACACTCATCCGGCAGCCACCACTGCTACTACTAGCACCGCTGTCCAGCCTGTTGAGGGACCCCTGTATAAAAAAACTCAATAGGAATGACCTGTACTGGGTGGCAATGCTACTAGATCCTCGGTATAAGCACAAAATGGGGGAGATGTTACCACATTACCAGAAGGCAGAAAGGATGCAGCACTTGCAAAACAAGCTGGCAACTATGCTTTACAGTGCATTTAAGGGTGATGTCACAGCACAACGGAATAAAGGGGCCACTGCCAGTAATCTTCCTCCTCCTCCCATGTCCACGCAGGCAAGGACAGGATGCTCTAGCGATCTCATGGTGATGTCAGACGTGCGGACATTATTTAGTCCAACGCCTCGCCTTAGCCCTTCCAGATCCACCCTCCACCAACTCCTCGACTGGCAGGTAGTCGACTACCTGGCCTTAAGTTCGGATATAGACACTCTGAGCAGCGATGAACCCTTGGACTACTGGGTGTGCAGGCCTGACTTGTGGCCAGAGCTGTTACAATTTGCAATTCAACTTCTGGCTTGCCCTGCCTCAAGCGCCATATCAGAAAGGACCTTCAGCGCAGCTGGAGGCATTGTCAGTGAAAAGAGAAGTCGCCTAGGTCAAAAAAGTGTTCAGTACTTCACCTTTATCAAAATGAGGCATGGATCCCGGAGGGCTACTACCTACCCGGAGACTAAGTCAGACCCTACACACAGCATCTCTGCCTGCACACCGTGTGACTGCCTACCTGAAGACTAAGTCAGTTCCCACAAACAGCATCTCTGCCTGCAGGCCGGGTGACTGCCTGCCCGAAGACTAAGTCAGTCCCCACACACAGCATCTCTGCCTGCACGCCATGTGACTGCCTGCCTGCCCGAAGACTAAGTTAGTCCCCACACAGCATCTCTGCCTGCCTGCCGGCCACTGCTGCCTGCCCCAAGACTAAATCAGTCCCCACACAGCATCTCTGCCTGCACGCCGTGTGACTGCCTGCCCCAAGACTAAGTCAGTCCACACACAGCATCTCTGCCTGTCTGCCGGCCGCTGCTGCCTAACCCAAGACTAAATCAGTCCCCACACAGCATCTCTGCCTGCAGGCCACTTAACTGCCTTCTTCGCCACCACTAACAGGGTCCAGGACTCCAGGTGGATTACTGAATTTTTAAGGCCGCTGCTAGCAGTGGCCGCTAGCAGCGGCTTTAAAATAATAATTTTTCTGGTGCGTGTACATGCCTTCCTAATTTTTCTGGCTGCACTACGGCTGCAACAACAAAACAAGAGGCATGTACAAGTGTCAATTCCCCTTCGTGATTGTTACCTTGCCGCGGTGAAGGGGCTTGCGTATCACAATGAAGCAATGACCTATATGAGTGTGTTGGGGGGCACACCCAAGATAATAAGGTCATTTCTTCATTGTGGACAGACCACATTCGATCAGCTGGACAGTCACTGTTGTTCTGTCAATGAGCTACCTCAGTCCGGCAACCATATGGGCTTGAAAAACGCCATTGCCTGAACTATCACCATGGTGCGCACCAGTCCAGCACAGCCATCACTACACAAACAGCTGTTTGCGATGCGTTACACAGTGAGTTTGCTCTGTCAGTGTGAAGCAGCTCACTAATTACACTCCCTGATCCATGTCTACACACGCAACATGTTTTCAAGCAGTTTAGGCCTCCAATTTAGGAATGCAATGTGATTTCTACCCTTTAGGGATTATAACTCTGCTGTGCGTCAAATCCGTAATTTTCCCCGGGACTTTGGGCGTGTATCCCACTCCGCCATGCCCCCCCTCCAGGTGTTAGACCCCTTGAAACATCTTTTCCATCACTTTTGTGGCCAGAAACAGTGTTTGTAGTTTTTCAAGTTTGCCTGCCCATTGAAGTCTATTGCGGTTCGCCGAGTTTGCCAGTGTGAGAACTTTTACGGAAGTTCGCGTTCGCGGTTTGCGAACCCAAAATCTGAGGTTCTAGCCATCTCTACTCCTTACAGATAACCTGGCAGAACTAAAGATGTTACCACCAGTGATACATTTCAGAATGTAAATCAGGGAGCGGAAAGATTTTACAATGGGAAAGCACTGACTAAATAATCTATAATATTAAATAAATGTTGTAAAAAAAAAAACTGAGCTTGACATGACAGACTCTGTCTTTTACACTGGAACCATACTTTAAATTGCACCTGAACTCTTTCACAGGACAGTAGGAAAACAGAAAAATGCACCCTGTATGTGTATTGGGAAGTTTAGCCTGTCTAATTCCCCCTCACAGTCCCCTGTGACGAATCACAAGTGTAATTTGAGTGTAACTTGATCTCTCAGCTGTGTCAGCTCAGTAATCTGCTGCTTCGGCAGAGCAGCTAATTTTTAAAACACAAGATGTCTGCTTCCATAAAAGCAGGATGAAGACAGGCTGCATGTTTATTGCAGGATTTGTATCACTTGTAACAAAGAAAAGGTTTTTTGAAAGGTTATTATGCTGTTTCTTATCTTTTAGAGCAGAGAGGAAGTTCTGAGTTCAGGTCCACTTTAACTGGAATCTTACACTTTAACTGCAGAATAATTTCATCTGTGCAGAAAGCTTAAATCTCACAAGTCACAGCATCACCTGCTGGTGAAATCTTGCATTATAAATAGAACATAGAGGATGATGGTTCTCTACTATCAACATGTCACTGTGTGGACTGAAAGAAGGACTCTCTTATACAGATCATGTCTAACTTAACTGGGAAAATTATAAAAAGACATGTCCTTAAAAATGAAAGCAGGCAACTATTAGTTCTGGCTTTCTTGTTTTCTGCAATCGTTCCCGTTTTCAACATGCCTCAAAACAGATATTTCACCATATTAGAAGATGTTACGTCTATTAACAAATTATATGCTAAAGAGTTTTAATAGTCTCGGCAGAACAGAATCTTCAGTTTTCACAGCGTGAAACCACAGTTATAGTAAAATAAACACACTTCTCAATGGCGTGGAAGGGAATTACGTGATTGGCTGCACGGGAACATGGCTGGCATCCCTCCAAAAAAGCAAGCCTGGTGATGGTGATGAGACCGAAATGATGCAATCATCCTCCCATCCTATATTTACACACTCTGATATTCCCCTTGTACAACTAATGTGATAATTCACTGAAATGTTTTTGCTTTCAAACCGAACATTTAAATATGGAGGATGCTTGACAGCAGCAAAAACAAACCGTGGAATGTATAATTGCAAGCACTCAGAAAATGATTTGAATACATTCCACTCCGGCAGCACAAGCGTGCAGTGATTGAGTTCTATCTCATTACTTCAAAAAATAAAAATCTGCAGCAGCCTCGTCACGGCCTCCGAAAAAAAAAGAGAAAAAAAAAAAACAGGACTTGGCTCCGGGTCATGCAGGCCGCGGTAACACAAAGGCAATTATACTGCAAGAAAAATGTTGTCCACTAATCAGTTAGCAATCAATTACTAAAAAGAAACGATAACCCTATCCTCACTCGGGCTCTCTGGTATTAATAGTGCCATCATGTAATTACACTGGGCCCGAGCAGGTGCAGGAAAGGACAGGCTCTATAGCATGCTGCATCCAAGATTAATGAGTTCTGTCAATTTGCCCAGCAGACATCTGATTCTTTCGCTTTATGTAGTTACTAGTTTTACCCGCGCCTCTGGGCCTTCCCCCCCCCCCCCCCTCACTCTCTTGAAAATAAATAAATAAATTAGTCAGTAATAAAACTTATATATCTGAAACTGTAGTTGTTATTTGTTGTATAATTTCAGTGATTTAGAAACACCTTGGAAAGAGGCTAGTAGTGGCGATGATGCAACGGTGGCTGGTGACTGTTTTTTTTTTAAGCATCAGTCTTCGGAAGTAATAAAAATAATGATGTATTGGGGAGAAAAAACTCCAGGAGCATTTTGAAATACTTTGTTGACATCATTTTCCTAATTAGCATACAATGGGGTGATTTGGCAGATCAAAGCAAAGAATCTATTTGTTTATATTTCAAGCGATATAACCTATCTACTTACTCATTTCTTTATGCAATGACTTTGAGAGTAAAAGTGAGATTGTGTGGATTAGGGCATTTAGGCTCAGCAGGCATAATAGATGCCTTTGTTGAGTATCGGTAATTGGGCACCCAAGCAGTGAGTTGGGCACATGATGTGGCTAGTAGGCGATCGACACAGGATTTAATGGTTGTAGCTGATTGCTTGTTGGGTGCCAGGATTAGTAGCTTCATTTTAGGTACTTACAAGGGGGGTTAGTGTTAGGCATTAGGTGTGTGTGTGTGTGTGGGGGGGGGTCCTCTTAGGCACCGGGTGGGTAGGGTTAGGCCTTAGGTGGGGGTATTTTTAGGTGACTAGAGGGGTTAGGGTTAAGGCATCTTAAGGGGGGGATGGCCATTAGGTGGGGTTTATTTTTAGGCACCTAGAGGGGGGTTAGGGTAAGGTATTATGTGGGGTCCTTTTTGGGACTTAAAGCGGAATATAACCCTGCATTTCAACTTTGCTCTAAAACATTATTTACAGCATATTATATGCAACCAGCATTTTTTTTTACTAGACCAGCATTGGAAGCTTTACACACAGAGCTTTAATGTTCCTGGAGGGAACTGCTCCCCGCAGCCGAAGTTTAGATAGATACATTCTGTTTACTTAAATGTAACAAGTGTGGAATGTGACTCACTCTCTCTGACTGTGCCGGAGCTGGAGGACAGCCAAAGAGTGTGTAACATTCCTCACTTGTTACATTCTGTTGACTTAAATGTATCTATCTAAACTTCGGCTGCGGGGAGCAGTTCTCTCCACGGAACTTTAAAGCTCTGTGTGTAACCCTTCCAATGCTGTTTTAGTAAAAAAAAAAATGCTGGTTGCATATAATATGCTGTAAATAATGTTTTAGAGCAAAGTTGAAATGCAGGGTTATATTCCGCTTTAAGGGGGGTTAGGGTTAGGCATTAGGTGGGGTGTTCCTTTCTAGACACCTAGAGTGGGGTTAGGGTTAGGCATTAGGTGGGGGGTTGTTTTTAGGCACTTAGAGGTAGGTTGGGGTTAGGCATTAGGTGGGGTGTCATTTTAGGAACTTACAGGGGGGATGATTGAGCATTAGATGTAGGTTTCTTTTTAGGCACTATGAGAGGAGGATTTGAGTAAGAATAGGTGCTGGGTAGTGCATAGTAAAATATAATTATTTTAAATTACCAATATTTTATTAGTAGCAGCATCACCCGGCTCCCAACTCGCCCATATATCATGGCTGCATCATAATGCAAAGCAAGCTGCCACCAGTTCTACTTACATCTTCCCTATGCAACTTAGTTAATATTGTTTAATCAACAAAGAAAAAAACTTTATGCCAAGGTCATGGTATAACTGGAGCTGGCCTGAGATAAATTATGCTAAAACCTATAAGATGGTCAGTGCCAAGGGTGGAAAACTGGGGGAGGATGCAAATATTGAGGAGTTGACTTAATGTAGTTCACAAAAATGTTTTAATTTATCTGCTACCCATTCTTCAGCTGCAAGACACCTGAGGCTAAATTTTGCAGGTAACAATACTGGAAGGGGCACTGGCTGCATAAAGTATATAGGAGTTATGATTGGTGCTTACATGATGCAGACATTGCCAAGGAAGAAGTGCTAATCCCTGGCTATAGAACACATCTTTATGCTGCTGTGCATGACAGGAAGTTACAATGATTTTCCTGCAGAGTCACATCACAAGTTAGATGGTACCACAGAAGGAGCAATGGGAACTCTGAGAGCTTTATTCACTAATTGGCGCTAAGCCGATTAGTGAGCCTTAAGAACTAGTGGGTGCAAACCACAGAGTTAGGTGGTTTGCGCCCACACATCGCGCAAAGCAATGCTCACAGCACACACAGCGCGGTGCGCCAGTAATAGTGTGCGGTGCGACAATATCGTCGGCGCATCGGGTGCCCCCGAAACGGCTCATCAATGTGCCGCTTCGGGGGGCACCCGATGCGCCGATTTCGGTGCACCAGGTGCGACGCTTACAGGGCAGCGTCGCACCGCACACTATTACTGGCACACCATGCTGTGCACGCTGTGAGCATTGGTTTGCGCGAAGTAGCTTTGCGCGGCTGTTAGTTCGCGCAAAGCTACTTTTGGGGCACTAAGTGGCTTTTCACTCCGGTGCTAACACTTAGCGCCGGTTAGTAAATGAAGCCCCAAGTGTGAACAACCATATGGCAAGTTCTGCATGCGATGTGTGAGTTATTTTCTATGCCTCAATAGACAAGGCTGCCTTTGATCCCATTTTTAGCCCTTCACTAGTCCATTTAAATTTTCCTTGAACCCAGGGGTGCCTTTAAGCATAGGCAGTACATAGGGGTGCCCTGTTGCTGGATTAAGCCCTGCCGAAAATTAAGTACCACCCCCATACTAAGCCCCGCCCCATGGGTGTTCTATTACTTGCTTCTGCTGCATCTACTTAGCGTAAGTTGCAGGCATCTGCCACCTCTGTGCCTTGTGCATCCTTCCCTCCCCCTTTGTGCCTCCTTCTGTCACCCTTTGTGCATCCTTCTTTCTCTGTGTGCCTCCTTCAGTCCCCTTGTGCCACTGCCATCTCTACCTCCTTCTGTGCCCCTTCATGCCTCTTTCTGTCCCCTGTGCCTCCTTATGTTCTCTTTGCCTTTCTTTGTCCCCTTGTGCTACCTCTGCCTCCCTGTTCCTCCTTCAGTCCCACTCTGCCTCCTTCTGTCCTCCTGTGCCTCCTGTCTTCCTTTGTGCCTCCTTCTGTCTCCATATGCCTCTTCAGTCCCCATGAGCCACCTCTGTCCCCTGCACCTTTCCCTGTCCCCCTGTGCCTCCTTATGTGCCCCTTTCTGCCTTCTTCTGTCTCCCTGTGGCTCTGTCTGTCCTCCTCTGCCTCCTTCTGTCTCTATGTGCCTCCTTACATACTCTTCTGCTGTCTTATGTCCCCCTTTTGTGCCTCCTTCTTCCCCCCTTTGTGCATACATCTTTCCTCCTTTGTGCCTTCTACTGTCTCCCTGTGCCTCCTTCAGTCCCCCTGTGTGTCTCCCTCTGTCCTCTTGTGCCTTTGTGCCTTTCTTCTGTCTCCCAGTGTGCCTCCTTCTGTCCCCTCTGTCTCTTCTTTTGTCCCCTGTGTGCCTCCTTCAGTCCCCCTGTACCAACTTCTTTCCTCCTGTGCCTCCTTTCGTCCCCTTTTGTGCCTCAATTTGTCCCCCATTGTGCCTCCTTCTGCCCCACTTTGTGCCTCCTTCTGTCCCCCTGTGTGCCTCCTTCAGTCCCCCTGTGTGTCTCCCTCTGTCCTCTTGTGTGCCTCATTCTGGCCCTCATGCCTTTTTTTGTCCCCTGTACCCACACTGTCTCTCTGTGTAGCTCCTTCTGTCCTTCTGTGCCTCCTTTTGTCCTCCTTTGTGTCTCATTCTGACCGCAGCCCCCCCCCCCCCCCCACCAGATGGTGTGTCCCCAGGTGGTGAACTGGCTTGCGGCATCTAATAGACGCTGTGCCAGTTCACTGGTGCAGTGTCTATTAGATGCCGCAAGCCTGTTCTGCAGCCTGAAAAGTCTGTGGGTTTTGGCAGGCAGAGCAGGGCTAAGGGAAAATGGCGTCTGAAGCCCTGCACTGGAGACTATTTGTGTCTCCAGTGCAGGACTTCAGGCGCAATTTTCCCATAGCCCTGCTCTGCCTGTCAGCGCTGGAGTTTTGCAGCCGGAGTTGCTGCACAAAGATCTTTGGGGGGAGCTGCTGCGTGCCAGAGGGAGGCCGGGAGAGGAGTCTTCTGTAGGTGAGTAAATGTTTTTTTCCTTATAGGTGCAGGCAGGTATCTGGGCTATTAGGGGGAACTAATGGGAAGTGTGGAAGGGGGGGGGGAAGAGCCCTGTCTATGTGTATTTTCTGGTGAAACTCTACCTACATTACATGTAGTTTCTGGTGAAACGCTGCCACAATAAATGTAATTTCTGGTGAAATGCTGCTGATTTATGGTTATTTTCTGGTGAAATGTTGCGCATTACGATTATTTTCTAATGAAACGATGCAGCAGTATGATTATTTTCTGGTGAGACGCTGACCACATTACGATTATTTTCATGGGGCGAGTGACAAAATGGCTAGAGGCGGCACCGCTTAAACCTTTCACGAGCCCACAAATTATAACTAATGTTAACAAAAAAATTTTTTTTAATGCCACAGTATAATGGTGTTGACTATGGAGTATTGCAGCAGTGCACTGCATCAGTGGTGGAACACTATATTTTTTGATGCAGGTAATTTGGGAAAGTTTGATATGAGGAAAGGTCCATTGATGGATAGTCTTTAGTGTAGGAGGGTATGTGTTGTGTGTATAATGAAACGTAAGCAAATGATGTAATATGTGTTATGTAATTTGCACAATGTATGGTAAAATACTGTGGATCATGAAATACTAATCCAGTGACTGAAGAATTACTGCGGCCTAAGGGGTACTGTTCTTAGCTGGTTTCAGACCTTCCTACCTGGCAGGACACAGCAAGTATGTCTGGGCACACACTACTCTAATCCAGTGCCACTTCCCTATGGAGTTCCACAGGGTTCTGTACTATCACCATTACTCTTTGCAGTCTACATGCTCCCACTGGGCAAAATAATCCAGAACTATGGCCTAGGATACCATTGTTATGCAGATGACACACAACTGTATCTGTCCTTCAAGCCTGGCACCCAAGACCCATCAGCATCCATAAATGCGTGTCTAGTGGATTTACAAAATTGGATGAACACCAGCTGGCTGAGGCTGAACTCTGACAAAACAGAAGTGTTGGTGGTAGGTGGTCCACACATGATGGATAAAGTTCAAAACGCTCACCACCTCAAACTAGCAATTGGGGGAGATACTGTACAGTATAAAGACTCTGTGCAAAACCTTGGGGTGATCCTGGATGGAAATCTAAAACTCAAACAGCAGATATCAGCTGTCGTCAAGTCTTCCTTCTTCCATCTAAGAAATATAGCGAAAATCAAACACCTTATCCCAGCTGAAGACCTACCTGCCCTGGTTCATGCATTTGTATCCTCCCGCCTAGACTACTGCAACACCCTGTTCATCGGATCTACAGAAAAGGTTCTGCGCCCCTTACAGCTAGTACAGAATGCTGCAGCCAGACTCCTAGCCAATGCCCCCCGCAGCTCACACATCACCCCAGTACTGCAAACTCTTCACTGGTTGCCAGTAAAATGGAGAATCAATTTTAAGATCTGCCTGCTGACATTCAAGGCTCTACACCACATGGGACCCAAATACATAGCGGATCTATTGGAACTTTATGCCCCTCCACGCACCCTCCGCTCTGCCAACAAGATGAAGCTGATTATTCCCAGGATACACTTAACATTTGGTGCTCGGGCCTTTGCCTACGCAGCCCCTACTCTATGGAACTTCCACAATCAGTACGAGAGGCTCCCTCTCTGGACAGCTTTAAAAAAAAGGCTAAAAACTCACCTCTTTTCCCTAGCCTTTGAGACTGCATAATGCAGGGTCACAGCGCTTTGAGTCCCCAGGGAGAAAAGCGCTATATAAATATTATTGTTATTGTTATTGTTATAAAATGTATGTGCACAAATACATTTTAACATTGTTTAGTGAATATACCCCATACCATAGTAGATTATGGTTAAGCATAAAGTTCAGGTGGAGATTCTTGTTAGATGTAGATTATAGGCAAATGTTATTATCGGTTGATTGGCGTCGGATCAGGAGGGAGTCATTAGCGGGCAGTCAATTATATGACCGACGAAGCTACTCTCACCTGTCCAGTGTCTGCTTCTTCCTGTCTTCACTTCCGTGTCTCCTGTGTGATGTAATGCAACTCAATTATGTTAACTATAAGGGGTTCAAATTTTACATTGAAATATACCCCCACATCTGAAAACAATAGTGAAGTTAGGAAAAAGAATACCAGACCATGAAGGCTACTTTCACACTATATCCATTGCTTTGCTGATCCATAAAAACAGAATCGCAATGATGACAAAAAGTCGCATTACACAACTTTAATTCGATGCGACACATACAGTACAGCATGCAGTCCATAGACTTATGATTTCACCACACCCAGAAGCGCATGCATGCACCCAGTAACACAATACAAGTGCATTATACTGATGGAATGTGTAACACTGCATAGCAAACATGCAAGTGTGAGGGCTCGTTCACACTAGGGGCTTGATTCACAAAGCGGTGCTAACTGTTAGCACGCCTGTGAAAACCCCCTTAGCACGTCTAAACGAGTCTAAACTTTATGCGTGTAAAACTTTACGCGCACACTGCACAGAGCGCAGGGCGCTCCGCGCGAAGTGCCCATTAAAGCCTATGGGACTTAGCGCGCATAAGACTTTGCGCGCGTAAAACTTTGCGCACGCAAAGTTAGCGCGCGATCTGATTGAGAAATTTGGTGCTAACCTACTTAGCACACTGGTTAGCACGTCTAAAGACTTTAGACGTGCTAAGTAGGTTAGCACCGCTTTGTGAATCAAGCCCTAGGGGCGTTTTCTGTTTTTTTTAAGGCGATTTTTAAAATTGCCCACAAAACGCTTGTGCAATGAATCTCTATGAGAAGGTTCATATCAGCGCGGTTCGTGCACTGTGCGTTCAGTAAAGCGGTGCCTTATCATTTTTGGGGCATTTTTGCTATAATGGAAGGTATAGGAGGAGCGCTAAACGCTCACAAAACTGTTTTATGTGGCGATTGCGTTCGCATTTTTTAGAATAAATACATTGTATTTATTCTTTTCCAGGTCAAAGAATTCACTTCCTGACTTGAATTACAAAACCGCTCTGGAAAAGCGCTTAGAAAAGTGCCTGTACCAGAAACGCAGCTCGCAGTGGATCGCCGGAAGGGGGGGAAGCGCACAAAAATGCAATACGCTTGCGTTTGCTTTTCAATTTTAGGTGTGAAATAGACCTAAATATAATTGATAGCATTTCAATGTGATTATATTGCCCATTGTGCTGCGATGCAATGGACATGGGCTTTGTCTCTTTAAAGGTCAGTAAATGTATTGTGCAGTGACTGCGCAAGTTAAAATTAGTGTGTGCACGCTACACGCTGGACTCCTCTCTACATAGTGTGCGCTCTTAACTTAACGCAAGCTAAACCTAATTGCCAGGGCCGGTTCTAGACTTTTTGCTGCCTGAGGCAAACTTCTGAGGATGCACCCCGGATTTGGAATGATCGCACAGCACCCGACAATTTACTCTGCTTCATTTAATGTTCTCACATGACATGCTGCAGCTCAACAAAATAGCACGCTGGCTGGCTGTGAGTCTGCGACAAGCAAACTGCTCACTCTCAGCTACTCCATTCCTCCTCAGGAAGGTACACAAAGTAAAAAAATGCACCTGAAATCTCTGCGCCTGATGCAAATGTTTCACCTTGCTTCATGAGAGAACCGGACCTGCTAATTGCCATGCGATAGCATGTAGCGCGACCACGAGACCCCACTAGCCTGGCCACTATTACGTTAATTAACATAGTAGCAGCCGTGCTAGTGGACTTTCGCGGTCGTGCTACATGCTATTGGGTGGCAATTAGGTTTAGCTTGCGTAAGTTAAAGAGACTCTGTAACTAAATGTTCAGCCTTATTTCTTCTATTCTATAAGTTCCTATACCTGTTCTAATGTGGTCTGTGTTACTGCAGCCTTTTCTAGTTGCACAGTGGCTGTGTTATCTCTGTTATATGATCTAATCTTCTCTCTTCTGTCAGCTCTGTCGGCTGAGGCTGGAATGTGTGGAATGTGCTGCACTGCTTGTCTTTGGCAGAAGCTATACACACCCTCTCCAAGCTCTGTATGAGTCAGAGACTGAGCTACTCTCAAGCCTATCACACTCTAGTTAGAAGCCATGTCTTTTGTTTGTAAACACTGCCTAAAAATGGCAATTACAAGCCAGGATTGCAGCAGGGAGTGGCAGAAACAGCACAGAGGGGCCCAGCAGAACATAATGAATAGAATGGTATGCTTTTTATTGTAAGAATTTTAGAGTACAGATTCTCTTTAACCACTTGAGGACCTAGGGCTTTCTACCCCTTAAGGACCGGCCACTTTTTTTCCATTCAGACCACTGCAGCTTTCACGGTTTATTGCTCGCTCATACAACCTACCACCTAAATGAATTTTGGCTCCTTTTCTTGTCACTAATAAAGCTTTCTTTTGGTGCTATTTGATTGCTCCTGCGATTTTTACTTTTTATTATATTCATCAAAAAAGACATGAATTTTGGCAAAAAAATGATTTTTTTAACTTTCTGTGCTGACATTTTTCAAATAAAGTAAAATTTCTGTATACATGCAGCGCGAAAAATGTGGACAAACATGTTTTTGATTAAAAAAAAACCCCATTCAGTGTATATTTATTGGTTTGGGTAAAAGTTATAGCGTTTACAAACTATGGTGCAAAAAGTGAATTTTCCTATTTTCAAGCATCTCTGACTCTTCTGACCCCCTGTCATGTTTCATGAGGGGCTAGAATTCCAGGATAGTATAAATACCCCCCAAATGACCCCATTTTGGAAAGAAGACATCCCAAAGTATTCACTGAGAGGCATAGTGAGTTCATAGAAGATATTATTTTTTGTCACAAGTAAGCGGAAAATGACACTTTGTGAGGAAAAAAAAAAAAAAAAAGTTTCCATTTCTTCTAACTTGCGACAAAAAAAAAATGAAATCTGCCACGGACTCACCATGCCCCTCTCTGAATACCTTGAAGGGTCTACTTTCCAAAATGGGGTCATTTGTGGGGTGTGTTTACTGTCCTGATATTTTGGGGGGTGCTAAATTGTAAGCACCCCTGTAAAGCCTAAAGGTGCTCATTGGACTTTGGACCCCTTAGCGCAGTTAGGCTGCAAAAAAGTGCCACACATGTGGTATTGCCGTACTCAGGAGAAGTAGTATAATGTGTTTTGGGGTGTATTTTTACACATACCCATGCTGGGTGGGAGAAATATCTCTGTAAATGACAATTTGTTAATTTTTTTTACACACAATTGTCCATTTACAGAGATCTTTCTCCCACTCAGCATGGGTATGTGTAAAAATACACCACAAAACACATTATACTACTTCTCCTGAGTACGGCGATACCATATGTGTGGCACTTTTTTGCACCCTAACTGCGCTAAAGGGCCCAAAGTCCAATGAGTACCTTTAGGATTTCACAGGTCATTTTGAGAAATTTCGTTTCAAGACTACTCCTCACGGTTTAGGGCCCCTAAAATGCCAGGGCAGTATAGGAACCCCACAAATGACCCCATTTTAGAAAGAAGACACCCCAAGGTATTCCGTTAGGAGTATGGTGAGTTCATAGAAGATTTTATTTTTTGTCAAAAGTTAGCGGAAAATGACACTTTGTGAAAAAACACAATTAAAATCAATTTCCGCTAACTTGTGACAAAAAATAAAATCTTCTATGAACTCGCCATACTACTAACGGAATACCTTGGGGTGTCTTCTTTCTAAAATGGGGTCATTTGTGGGGTTCCTATACTGCCCTGGCATTTAAGGGGCCCTAAACCGTGAGGAGTAGTCTTGAAACGAAATTTCTCAAAATGACCTGTGAAATCCTAAAGGTACTCATTGGACTTTGGGCCCTTTAGCGCAGTTAGGGTGCAAAAAAGTGCCACACATGTGGTATCGCCGTACTCGGGAGAAGTAGTACAATGTGTTTTGGGGTGTATTTTTACACATACCCATGCTGGGTGGGAGAAATAACTCTGTAAATGGACAATTGTGTGTAAAAAAATCAAAAGATTGTCATTTACAGAGGTATTTCTCCCACCCAGCATGGGTATGTGTAAAAATACACCCCAAAACACATTATACTACTTCTCCCGAGTACAGCAATACCACATGTGTGGCACTTTTTTGCACCCTAACTGCGCTAAAGGGCCCAAAGTCCAATGAGTACCTTTAGGATTTCACAGGTCATTTTTGTTTCAAGACTACTCCTCACGGTTTAGGGCCCCTAAAATGCCAGGGCAGTATAGGAACCCCACTAATGACCCCATTTTACAAAGAAGACACCCCAAGGTATTCCGTTAGGAGTATGGTGAGTTCATAGAAGATTTTATTTTTTGTCACAAGTTAGCGGAAATTGATTTGAATTGTTTTTCTTCACAAAGTGTCATATTCCGCTAACTTGTGACAAAAAATAAAATCTTCTATGAACTCACCATACTCCTAACGGAATACCTTTGGGTGTCTCCTTTCTAGAATGGGGTCATTTGTGGGGTTCCTATACTGCCCTGGCATTTTAGGGGCCCTAAACCGCGAGGAGTAGTCTTGAAACTAAATGTCGCAAAATGACCTGTGAAATCCTAAAGGTACTCATTGGACTTTGGGCCCCTTAGCGCACTTAGGGTGTAAAAAAGTGCCACACATGTGGTACCGCCGTACTCAGGAGAAGTAGTATAATGTGTTTTGTGGTGTATTTTTACACATACCCATGCTGGGTGGTAGAAATATCTCTGTACATGACAATTGTTTGATTTTTTTTACACACAATTGTCCATTTACAGAGAGATTTCTCCCACCCAGCATGGGTATGTGTAAAAATACACCCCAAAACACATTATACTACTTCTCCTGAGTACGGCGATACCACATGTGTGACACTTTTTTTGCAGCCTAGGTTCGCTAAGGGGCCCAACGTCCTATTCACAGGTCATTTTGAGGCATTTGTTTTCTAGACTACTCCTCACGGTTTAGGGCCCCTAAAATGCCAGGGCAGTATAGGAACCCCACAAGTGACCCCAATTTAGAAAGAAGACACCCCAAGGTATTCCATTAGGTGTATGGCGAGGTCATCGAAGATTTTATTTTTAGTCACAAGTTAGTGAAAAATGACACTTTGTGAAAAAAAACCAATAAAAATCAATTTCCGCTAACTTTTGACAAAAAATAAAATCTTCTATGAACTCGTCATACACCTAACAGAATACCTTGGGGTGTCTTTTTTCTAAAATGGGGTCACTTGTGGGGTTCCTATACCGCCCTGGCATTTTACGGGCCCAAAACCGTGAGTAGTCTGGAAACCAAATGTCTCAAAATGACTGTTCAGGGGTATAAGCATCTGCAAATTTTGATGACAGGTGGTCTATGAGGGGCCGAATTTTGTGGAACCGGTCATAAGCAGGGTGGCCTTTTAGATGACAGGTTGTATTGGGCCTGATCTGATGGATAGGAGTGCTAGGGGGGTGACAGGAGGTGATTGATGGGTGTCTCAGGGGGTGATTAGAGGGGAAAATAGATGCACTCAATGCACTGGGGAGGTGATCAGAAGGGGGTCTGAGGGGGATCTGAGGGTTTGGCCGAGTGATCAGGAGCCCACACGGGGCAAATTAGGGCCTGATCTGATCAGTAGGTGTGCTAGGGGGTGACAGGTAGTGACAGGAGGTGATTGATGGGTGTCTCAAGGTGTGATTAGTGGGGGGAATAGATGCAAGTAATGCAATGGCGAGGTGATCAGGGCTGGGGTCTGAGGGTGTGGGCGGGTGATTGGGTGCCCTAGGGGCAGATGGGGGTCTAATCTGATGGGTAGCAGTGACAGGGGGTGATTGATGGGTAATTAGTGGGTGTTTAGAGGAGAGAACAGATGCAATGCACTTGGGAGGTGATCTGACTGCGGGTCTGCAGGCGATCGGATGGTGTGGGTGGGTGATCAGATTGCCCGCAAGGGGCAGGTTAGGGGCTGATTGATGGGTGGCAGTGACAGGGGGTTACAGGGGGTGATTGATGGGTGATAGGTGATTGGCAGGTGATTGACAGGTGATCAGTGGGTTATTACAGGGAAGAACAGATGTAATTAATGCACTGGCAAATTGATAAGGGGGGTCAGAGGGCAATCTGAGCGTGTTGGCGGGTGATTGGGTGCCCGCAAGGGGCAGATTAGGGTCTGATCTGATAGGTAACAGTGACAGGTGGTGATAGGGGGTGATTGATGGGTAATTAGTGGGTGTTTAGAGGAGAGAATAGATGTAAACAATGGATTTGGGAGGTGATCTGATGTCGGATCTGCGGGCGATCTATTGGTGTGGGTGGGTAATCAAATTGCCCGCAAGGGGCAGGTTAGGGGCTGATTGATGGGTGGCAGTGACAGGGGGTGACAGGGGGTGATTGATGGGTGATAAGTGATTGGCAGGTGATTGACAGGTGATCAGTGGATTATTACAGGGAAGACCAGATGTAATTAATGCACTGGCGAATTGATAAGGGGAGGAGGGGGGGTCTGAGGGCAATCTGAGCGTGTGGGCGGGTGATTGGGTGCCCGCAAGGGGCAGATTAGGGTCTGATCTGATAGGTAACAGTGACAGGTGGTGATAGGGGGTGATTGATGGGTAATTAGTGGGTGTTTAGAGGAGAGAATAGATGTAAACAATGGATTTGGGAGGTGATCTGATGTCGGATCTGTGGGCGATCTATTGGTGTGGGTGGGTGAGCAAATTGCCCGCAAGGGGGAGGTTAGGGGCTGATTGATGGGTGGCAGTGACAGGGGGTGACAGGGGGTGATTGATGGGTGATAGGTGATTGGCAGGTGATTGACAGGTGATCAGTGGATTATTACAGGGAAGACCAGATGTAATTAATGCACTGGCGAATTGATAAGGGGGGGAGGGGGGGTCTGAGGGCAATCTGAGCGTGTGGGCGGGTGATTGGGTGCCCGCAAGGGGCAGATTAGGGTCTGATCTGATAGGTAACAGTGACAGGTGGTGATAGGGGGTGATTGATGGGTAATTAGTGGGTGTTTAGAGGAGAGAATAGATGTAAACAATGGATTTGGGAGGTGATCTGATGTCGGATCTGCGGGCGATCTATTGGTGTGGGTGGGTGATCAGATTGCCCGCAAGGGGCAGGTTAGGGGCTGATTGATGGGTGGCAGTGACAGGGGGTGACAGGGGGTGATTGATGGGTGATAAGTTATTGGCAGGTGATTGACAGGTGATCAGTGGGTTATTACAGGGAAGAACAGATGTAATTAATGCACTGGCGAATTGATAAGGGGGGGTCAGAGGGCAATCTGAGCGTGTTGGCGGGTGATTGGGTGCCCGCAAGGGGCAGATTAGGGTCTGATCTGATAGGTAAAAGTGACAGGTGGTGATAGGGGGTGATTGATGGGTAATTAGTGGGTGTTTAGAGGAGAGAATAGATGTAAACAATGGATTTGGGAGGTGATCTGATGTCGGATCTGCGGGCGATCTATTGGTGTGGGTGGGTGATCAGATTGCCCGCAAGGGGCAGGTTAGGGGCTGATTGTTGGGTGGCAGTGACAGGGGGTGATTGATGGGTGATTGATGGGTGATTGATGGGTGATTGACAGGTGATTGACAGGTTATCAGGGGGGATACATGCATACAGTACACAGGGGGGAGGTCTGGGGGGGGTCCTGGGGAGAATCTGAGGGGTGGGGTGGTGATCAGGAGGGGGCAGGGGGCAGGGGGGGAGATAAAAAAAAATAGCGTTGATAGATAGTGACAGGGAGTGATTGATGGGTTATTAGGGGGGTGATTGGGTGCAAACAGGGGTCTGGGGGGTGGGCAGGGGGGGGGGTCTGAGGGGTGCTGTGGGCGATCAGTGGGCGGGGGGGGGCAGATCAGTGTGTTTGGGTGCAGACTAGGGTGGCTGCAGCCTGCCCTGGTGGTCCCTCCGACACTGGGACCACCAGGGCAGGAGGCAGCCTGTATAATACACTTTGTATACATTACAAAGTGTATTATACACTTTGTAGCGGCGATCGCGGGGTTAACATCCCGCCGGCGCTTCCGTATGGCCGGCGGGATGTTACGGCGGGTGGGCGGAGCCAGTTGCCGGGGGAAGCGCGCGTCATCAATGACGCGATCGCTCCCTCGGCATAGGAAAAGGACGCAACGCCCTAAGGCGTATTGCGGTCCTTAAGGCATCCACTTTGCCGCCGCCCATGGGCTGTGGGCGGTCGGCAAGTGGTTAAAGGGAAGGTTCAGGGAGGGGATTCAAAAAATAAAAATAAATTTCCAACCCGTCATCGGACGTCCGCCGGGCTGTACTGCGCATGCGCAGAACTACTGCGCATGCGCAGTACAGCCCGGCGGACGTCCGATGATGTCAGCGCGCCGTCGTGGGACGCAGAAGTCCCAGGAAATGGAGCGCAGAGGAGCCCGACCTGGCAGCCGGCCTGGCCAGGTCGGGTCGGGCACCGGAGACCACCGGGAGCCTGCGGAGCGGCGGCGAGGGCACCTCCTGCCTGCCACGGGCTGGAGGAAGCCCCAGGTAAGTGGAAATTTATTTTTATTTTTTGAATCCCCTCCCTGAACCTTCCCTTTAAGAGCGCACCCTACACAGAGAGAACCGCGTGTAGCATGCACACACTAATTTGAACTTGCGCTGTCACTGCACAATACATTTACCAGCCTTTAATAAATCGAGGCCATAATTTGAAAGGAGTCTAGAAAGGTTGTTACCTCCTAGCACCACCTAGCTATTCATGTATGAGCATACAAACATATTTTAGCACTGCACACTATTATTTTACTAAATCATGTAAAAAACATTTGTATTCATTAGGCTACCTAGTCCTCAGATTCCAGGTAACTGTTTTGGAGTATTCACAAGTTTGCACCTTTCCAGCATGCAGCTACAGAAACCAAGACAAAAGTTGTTAACAGATCATATCTAGAGACTGAAAATACAGAAAGCTGACCACTGTTACTGAGAATAATATCCAATGTGAATGTGCCAATAGCAGTATGAAGCACTATTTTACTTTGTGGCTGAAAACATAAAATACTAATAAAATCACATAAAAATAAAAAAGCAAAAAAAAGAAATCCCAAATCATAGACCGTCGTGTAGTTCCGGTTTGCTGACTTACAGAGCAAATAAGAAATACAGAAGATGAGTAATGGTTGTGAAAAACAAAGAAGCACTCGACATAAGTCAGTGCAACTGCATGGCAAGAAAATGTAATTAGACAATATAACATCTTGGAAGGGAGGTTGCCAAACTGGGTGATGCCAAAATGCCTTGGCAGTGGGTAGAGTTGCAAGACAATCTTCTTTAAGCATCAAGTAAAAAAATAATCTAGTAGATAAAATTTCCACAATGTAGCTGTGAATTATACTCATTCTGGCCAGTCAATCCATTATCTAACAGTGTCCTTGTGTTATTAAGATGCTCTACCTTAGAGAGTGACATGTCCTAAACTGGCAATTAGTTGTCTATAAAGTTGTCTATAAAGCTTCTTCAATGTAACATTGCATGAATCAATTCACATTACCGTAGTTAGATCCATGCAATGTGTACATTTCTTCTTCTCTTCACTGCTGTACTGTATGGATTTTGGCAAATCCCAACATAGACTGAAATGTAAGACTGCCACAGCTGGTGCCTGCTAACTGGTAATGTGTGCACAGAGCAGGATCATCCACCAGGTGACCTAGGCAGGTGCCTGGGGCCTAGTGGGTTTGTAGGGACTCACCTGCCACCTTCTTTGACCTCTCTCCACTTCAGCTGACCAAAAAGGACCACAGGAGGGCCCCAAATCTATTACTTTGCTTAGAGCTCCATTATATCTTAATCCATCTCTGGTTGTGCTGTGTGTACATCAATACTCAAAGGGCTGAAGAAAGACTGTGTTGAGAGCTGAAACTTTTCTCCTGCGTCAGTGGGTCATGGTACTAGTACTACTAAGAGAGGTCAAAGGCCAGGTAGTTGTCAGCAGCTGTGTAACCCCCCAAAAGAAGGTTGCAGATTACTTAAGCATTCCCAGGTGTGTGGCGCCTTTAAGACTAAGTTCCATGCTGCTAGAACCAAAACGGCGCACGAGAAGGCCCAGTAAGCGAAGGGAAGGTCACACAGACTGTTGCCTAGCGACCCCAGTATGCAAATTAGGGGAATTTTCTGTTACTTTCCCGAGGCCTGCGCAGCCTACCAGAAATATACAGCACAGGCGCAGGGGGCAGAGTTTAGAAGGGGATTATCGGCGGGAACTAGTTGGAGTTAGTTGGAGAGCGTGGAAGGAGGCGAGAGGACTTGAGCAGGAGCAAGCGGTGCAAAGCAGGGTGGGAGCCCAGACCAGCACATAGAAAGGCCGTAGCAGTCGTCTGGAAGCTAAGTGGACCTGGCGGCCACACAGTAAGGCAGCGGCGGTCGGCCAGGACACCACCCGGAGCCAGAGCGGCAGACCCGGACTAACCTTTACCTAAAGACATTCACAGTCAAATGAGTATAGGTCTGAAAGCCACATCTAAGCCATAAAGTGTGTACAGTTAGTAGCCAGTGTCCAGCGTCACTTACTGAAGATAGCAAACTAGAACCTGGAGAGGCCCAGATTGTATCCCTGAGTGGCATTACTAAAGACTGCCTAGGTAAGAGTGATGTACAGTCACAGAGACTTTGTGCTGAGTATACAGTCATATATGCAGAAGAAAGCTGCTGATCTAAAGTAAGACAAGTTGCTATTGCTTATAAAAAGTCCAGGCCCTACTGTCACTGAGAGACATTCTCTACTACCCAAAGTACACTACTAAGCTGACACAGCCGCCACTTGCCTATGGTCCTGTTATATAGAGACATTATCCCTATCAAGTCCATTTCAAGTCAAGAGTTAAACTTCTGATGTTGATGTGTTCTGCATGCTTACAAAGAGTTTGATATTTAAAGAGAACCTGTCAGTATTACAAAGTTAAGTGAAGAGGAGGAGTTGCCTAGCATCTTGTGATACTAAAGTGTGCTACAGAGAAAGTAAACTGTCATCTGATCAAGATACAGAGTTAACCTACTTGGATTACAAGTTGTGCATCAACACTAATTCAGAGCTTATTCAGCCTTAACATCAAAGTGCACTTAAAGAAAGTTCTGTTGTAGGAGGAAGGTGTTGGTGGTATAGAGGGGTGCATCGGTCACTTTATATTTTATTTTGTTTATCTGTATTTTACTTTAACTCTTTTTGATTATTTGCTTATTATTTTATTTTGTTTGTTATTTGGGGGAGCCCAATCCTAAGGGGAGGTATTAAGAGTAAAGTGTATTGAGTGCTACAAATACAACCTAAAGAGTCTAAAAGATCTTGGAGCAAGGTGAATGTCCTGATTGGACCAACCAAAGAACTGTCATCTATTTAGTACCATATTGCGAATTGTCACGAGTTTCCCCCAAGGTTTTGCTGAGCAACAGTCAGTGTCTAGTAGATTCCACTCAGCCGGACCCTGGTACAAGCGGTTTCATACGGGTTACACTATTATGAAAATCTTGTAACTACAGACTTTGCCATCTGCAACTAAAAGAAGCAAAGACAGGAAAATAACATTCAGATGGTGCACACAATACAGGAATACTAATAATAATTCCAGTATTTGTATAGCACTTTTCTCCTGTTGGACTCAAAGTGTTTGTTGTGAGGCAGCCACTAAAACGCACTCTGTAGCAGGGAGTGTCACCCAAGAACTCCATAGTGAATAGCTGCTGGCTTACTGAATATGAAGAGCTGAGATTTGAACCCTGGACTCCTGTGTCCTAGTTTTTAACCACTACATTATCAAGCCATAGCAACACATAAGAAAGGTGAAAAGTGAAATAATACATGTGCTAAAATAACCAAAGAAAGGTTTGCCCTTAAAGAAGTGGAAATAAAGCTGCAAGAATTGGGTTTAAAAAAAGCTGCTGGCTTTTTAGTCAGTTTTCAAAAGGCTTATTTGTTGGAATTTAACCACTTTCCAACTGAGGGGTTTTACCCCTTGACCACCAGAGCAATTTTCACCTTTCAGTGCGCCTTCCATTCATTCGTCTATAACTTTATCATTACTTATCACAATGAAATGAACTATATCTTGTTTTTTTCACCACCAATTATCCTTTCTTTAGGTGGGACATTATGCCAAGAATTATTTTATTCTAAATGTGTTTTAATGGGAAAATAGGAAAAAATGTGGAAAAAAAATTATTATTTTTCAGTTTTCGGCCTTTATAGTTTTTAAATAATGCATGCTACTGTAATTAAAACCCATGAAATGTATTTGCCCATTTGTCCTAGTTATAAAACCGTTTAAATTATCTCCCTATCACAATGTTTGGCGCCAATATTTCAATTGGAAATAAAGGTGCATTTTTTTCAGTTTTGCGCCCATCCCTAATTACAAGCCCATAGTTTATAAAGTAACAGTGTTATACCCTCTTGACAAAAAAAGTTCAGTCCCTAAGGTAACTATTTATGTATTTTTTTTTATTGTAATTTTTTTTTTTAATTACAAAAAAAAAATGGGGAGTGTGGGAGGTAAGGAGTTAATTTTTTGTGAAAAACTAATTTATTTGTATGTCAAAAATGCTTTAGGGTGTAGTTTTACTATTTGGCCACAAGATGGCAACAGTAACTTTTTGTTTAATGCGACCTGCAAGTGTCCTTCCAGACGCTTGCAGGAAGTACTAGGAGGCTGAGAACGTTTTTTTTTTCACAATGATCGCGCTGCTTATCGGAGAAGCAGCGGATCATTGCAGGGCTTAGATCAACGAACGGGAATGGATTTTCCCGTTCATCGATCTCCGGGCGAGTGGCCAGCGGCGTGTTTACGAGCGGGAGTGTGCACTAGAGCGAGCGGGAGCGCGGGCAGCGGCGGGAGCGCGGAAAGTACGGATTTCTCCGTCCCTGGGGGTGAAAGGATGGAAAAAGGGACGGAGAAATTCGTACACGTGGGGGTAAAGTGGTTAAACATTCCGTTCATTTATACCTTTTCAAACTTTCTCCTTCACATGCAAAGCTCATAAGGGCATTGGTTATCTCTCTTTGGTGTCTTTAGTTACTGTTTATTTTCGTTATTCAGTATGGATTTGTCACATTCACTTGTTTTATTGTCTATTGTTTGTGTATTAAAAAAAAAAAAAAAGAAAGAAAACCACTTGAACTCAAATTACTATCCAAACTAAGTTGCTAGCATTGCAGAAGATGAGGACACCACATTTGAGAAGAGACTGTTTCCCTATGGTCTGATTCCCCTAAATTACTAGTTCCTCCTGAGGTAATAAGCAATAAATGCTACTAAAGGGGCTCAACATTTATTGGTCCTATGGTGCCAAATACAGAACTATTTATGAAGATTAGCTTTTGGCTTACAGAGAAACTTACTTTCAAGACCATTTCCTAGGCAAATTGACAACCATGGACATCTCCTAGATGAAGTTTGTAAGTACCAGTCATACAATTTGAAAATTTGAAACTTAAAAGTTAAGTTTGAGTGTTTGTAATCAAGGATACCCTGGTAAAAAATTCTGCCATTAACACTAGGCATCAAGGACATATTGGTGAGATTGCAGAACGTATTCCACCCAATTATTATTAAATTGGACTTTGTGTCTGCCTTGTAACAACAAGTTCATGTCAAGCTTCTGCCACTTTTTGCCTTCTGGTTGCCTGGCATTCTGTGGCTTAGTGCAAACAAGCTGAGGAGGAAGTGAAACAGGAAGATGAGGTAGAATCAGGAAAGGTACTAAGCATCTGCAGTGATGGTGGGGTATACTGCAGAGAAGATAGATATACAGTGCATAAAGTTGGGTGGCTGCTCAGTAAAGACAAACAATGGATACATTTTGCTTTCACTCAGCTGAGACTCAGAGCAGGAAGTGGCATGGCAAAAATGTTTGACAATCTGGAGTAACATCTGATGGAATTCCTGGAACATTCAGGTGGTAGTCATAGTGAGTCCAGCAGTTAGCCAAGCTGGCCTCAACAATGAGCTATATTTTCCTCACATGCATGATAAAGACAAGTGTCAACAATATAATCAGAATCATTTATTTTGCCAAGCATGACCGGGTCCTGCCCGGATTGGGTTTGGCACAAAGGAGGGATACAAAGCAAAGAAAACAATAATATACATCATATCGGGATGTATGTGTCCAGGTTGGATGCATTACATCACTGTACCTTTGGAAGTGTCTTCTTATATATATAAAATATAAAAGATATTTTAAACAGAAGATGAAACATTGGCCCATATGCAATTCACTTTTTCTCCTTAGTTTTCTCCTAGGTGATATTTTCAAAAGTATCAATAAAATGCCCTTTAAAGAGACACTGAAGCGGAAAAAAAAATTATGATAGTATGATTTGTATGTGTAGTACAGCTAAGAAATAAAACATTAAGATCAGATACATCAGTCTAATTGTTTCCAGTACAGGAAGATTTAAGAAACTCCAGTTGTTATCTCTATGCAAAAAATCCATTAAGCTCTACGACTTTCAAAGTCGTGGAGAGGGCTGTTTTCTGACTTTTATTATCTCAACTGTTAGTTAGTGTTGGGCGAACAGTGTTCGCCACTGTTCGGGTTCTGCAGAACATCACCCTGTTCGGGTGATGTTCGAGTTCGGCCGAACACCTGACGGTGCTCGGCCAAACCGTTCGGCCATATGGCCGAACTAAGAGCGCATGGCCGAACGTTCCCCGAACGTTCGGCTAGCGCTGTGATTGGCCGAACGGGTCACGTGGTTCGGACCCGAACGCGCTCTGATTGGCCGAACTGTCACGTGGTTCGGGTAAATAAATACCCGAACCACGTCATATCTCCGCCATTTGTCTGTGGGTTTAGCTTTGGGTAGGCAGGCAGGGTAGTTCGCGCTCCAGCCACGCTAGCCAGGGTCCCCCCCAGTCATTGTGTGTCACTGCTGGGAACAGTAGTACACCGCTCGTTCAGCCACACTATATAGCATTCTGTGTACTGTTCTGTGTCTGCTGGGAACAGTGGTACACCGCTCGTTCAGCCACACTATATAGCATTCTGTGTACTGTTCTGTGTCTGCTGGGAACAGTGGTACACCGCTCGTTCAGCCACACTATATAGCATTCTGTGTACTGTTCTGTGTCTGCTGGGAACAGTAGTACACCGCTCGTTCAGCCACACTATATAGCATTCTGTGTACTGTTCTGTGTCTGCTGGGAACAGTAGTACACCGCTCGTTCAGCCACACTATATAGCATTCTGTGTACTGTTCTGTGTCTGCTGGGAACAGTAGTACACCGCTCGTTCAGCCACACTATATAGCATTCTGTGTACTGTTCTGTGTCTGCTGGGAATAGTGGTACACCGCTCGTTCAGCCACACTATATAGCATTCTGTGTACTGTTCTGTGTCTGCTGGGAACAGTAGTACACCGCTCGTTCAGCCACACTATATAGCATTCTGTGTACTGTTCTGTGTCTGCTGGGAACAGTAGTACACCGCTCGTTCAGCCACACTATATAGCATTCTGTGTACTGTTCTGTGTCTGCTGGGAACAGTAGTACACCGCTCGTTCAGCCACACTATATAGCATTCTGTGTACTGTTCTGTGTCTGCTGGGAACAGTAGTACACCGCTCGTTCAGCCACACTATATAGCATTCTGTGTACTGTTCTGTGTCTGCTGGGAATAGTGGTACACCGCTCGTTCAGCCACACTATATAGCATTCTGTGTACTGTTCTGTGTCTGCTGGGAACAGTAGTACACCGCTCGTTCAGCCACACTATATAGCATTCTGTGTACTGTTCTGTGTCTGCTGGGAACAGTAGTACACCGCTCGTTCAGCCACACTATATAGCATTCTGTGTACTGTTCTGTGTCTGCTGGGAATAGTGGTACACCGCTCGTTCAGCCACACTATATAGCATTCTGTGTACTGTTCTGTGTCTGCTGGGAACAGTGGTACACCGCTCGTTCAGCCACACTATATAGCATTCTGTGTACTGTTCTGTGTCTGCTGGGAACAGTGGTACACCGCTCGTTCAGCCACACTATATAGCATTCTGTGTACTGTTCTGTGTCTGCTGGGAACAGTAGTACACCGCTCGTTCAGCCACACTATATAGCATTCTGTGTACTGTTCTGTGTCTGCTGGGAACAGTAGTACACCGCTCGTTCAGCCACACTATATAGCATTCTGTGTACTGTTCTGTGTCTGCTGGGAACAGTAGTACACCGCTCGTTCAGCCACACTATATAGCATTCTGTGTACTGTTCTGTGTCTGCTGGGAATAGTGGTACACCGCTCGTTCAGCCACACTATATAGCATTCTGTGTACTGTTCTGTGTCTGCTGGGAACAGTAGTACACCGCTCGTTCAGCCACACTATATAGCATTCTGTGTACTGTTCTGTGTCTGCTGGGAACAGTAGTACACCGCTCGTTCAGCCACACTATATAGCATTCTGTGTACTGTTCTGTGTCTGCTGGGAACAGTAGTACACCGCTCGTTCAGCCACACTATATAGCATTCTGTGTACTGTTCTGTGTCTGCTGGGAACAGTAGTACACCGCTCGTTCAGCCACACTATATAGCATTCTGTGTACTGTTCTGTGTCTGCTGGGAATAGTGGTACACCGCTCGTTCAGCCACACTATATAGCATTCTGTGTACTGTTCTGTGTCTGCTGGGAACAGTAGTACACCGCTCGTTCAGCCACACTATATAGCATTCTGTGTACTGTTCTGTGTCTGCTGGGAACAGTAGTACACCGCTCGTTCAGCCACACTATATAGCATTCTGTGTACTGTTCTGTGTCTGCTGGGAATAGTGGTACACCGCTCGTTCAGCCACACTATATAGCATTCTGTGTACTGTTCTGTGTCTGCTGGGAACAGTGGTACACCGCTCGTTCAGCCACACTATATAGCATTCTGTGTACTGTTCTGTGTCTGCTGGGAACAGTGGTACACCGCTCGTTCAGCCACACTATATAGCATTCTGTGTACTGTTCTGTGTCTGCTGGGAACAGTAGTACACCGCTCGTTCAGCCACACTATATAGCATTCTGTGTACTGTTCTGTGTCTGCTGGGAACAGTAGTACACCGCTCGTTCAGCCACACTATATAGCATTCTGTGTACTGTTCTGTGTCTGCTGGGAACAGTAGTACACCGCTCGTTCAGCCACACTATATAGCATTCTGTGTACTGTTCTGTGTCTGCTGGGAATAGTGGTACACCGCTCGTTCAGCCACACTATATAGCATTCTGTGTACTGTTCTGTGTCTGCTGGGAATAGTGGTACACCGCTCGTTCGCCACTGTATAGCATTGTGCTCTGTGTCGCTGCTGGGAATAGTGGTACACCGCTCACCCGTCACTGTATAGCATTGTGCTCTGTGTCGCTGCTGGGAATAGTGGTACACCGCTCACCCGTCACTGTATAGCATTGTGCTCTGTGTCGCTGCTGGGAATAGTGGTACTGTATAGCATTTCTGTACTGCCACTGTACTGCTGCCAGTCAGCGTGTACTGTAAGGATAAGTGAAATGAGGAAGAAATCCGGTGAAAGAGGGAGGGGCAAGGGAAGAGGTGTTTCCCCTGACGGTTCACGTACAGGCCACAGGGGAGCACCCAAGAAAACCCACTCAATACCGCCCATGTTGTCCAGGACAACAACCCTCACAAATCCAAAAGAACAGGACCAGATAATTACTTGGATGACCTCTCAAGCGTCCAGCAGTGGGTTAAGCAGCACCAGCACATCACGCACGAGGTCCGAGTCCTCAGCCAGTTACAAGGAGCCAGTGGGCACAAAGCTGACACAACCGGCAGCGACACCACGCACACAACTGCCAGATAACCAGTCCGATGAATTACCTCAGGACACAATGGGGTATTCGCAGGAGCTATTCCCAGCCCAACAAACTTCCACCTTTCAAAGGTCAATGGAGGAACAGCCAGAAATGTTGTGCCTGGATTCACAACCGTTAACTGTGGGAAATGCACCGCGCACTGAAATACAAGGCGAGTCCGAAGAGGACTCGGAAACCCAAATCCCAGAGCAATTTGGGCAGGAGGGGTTGCAATTGCAGGAGGTCGGCCGACAAGATCTGGAAGACGACGTTGGAGTGTGCTGCGCAGAGGTTGTTGTGGGGAGCTCTACTCCACGGCGGTGGCCCACAATGACATATGACGAGTTTGAGGAGATGGAAGAGGAGGGTATGGACAATGTGGACAGAGACCCAGATTTTGTTTGTGAACGAGAACATCGCCGTCGTAGCAGCAGCACAGATGAGTCTGTTGAAGAACACACTGCTGCACGAGTTCGCCTTGTGCCACAAGGTAGGCGGCGCGCAATTTCAGGCACCACAAGCGTGGAAGTTCAAGTGAGAGGCAAAAGAGGAGCAAACAGAAATCGCCAGCAAGGAGGCAGGTGCTCCAAAGTCTGGGCTTTCTTTGAAGACTGCACTGAGGATGTTACCATGGCGATTTGCAAGGTGTGCAAGACCCGCCTGAGCAGGGGGAAAAATATTAACAACCTCTCCACCACCAGCATGAGCCGTCACATGCTATCCAAACATCCCACTCTTTGGGCAAACGCGTCAGGACAGGGTACCAGAAACAACACTGCCTCCCTTGGGTTCACCAGACTCACCACCAGACCCGCCTCAGCAGCAGCAGTAGCCCAGCCATTGCGTGGTTCACAACATTCACAAACATCAGACGACGCTGACACTGTCACTTTCCGGAGTAGTGCTCTTGAGGTCTCCCAGTGTTCATCAAACACAACAACCAACAGCCCTTCCGTGTGCAGCGCTACGGTTCAGTTGTCTGTGTCGGAGATGTTTGAGCGCAAGAGGAAATTGCCAGCAAATGACCCCCGGGCCGTGGCAGTAACAGCCAGCATAGCCAAGCTTCTGGCCTGCGAAATGCTGCCATATCGATTGGTGGAGACAAACAGCTTCAAGGGCATGATGTCAGTGGCCATCCCACGTTACGTGGTTCCCAGCCGCTACCACTTTGCGCGCTCTGCAGTGCCTGAGTTGCATGAGCACGTGGTCAGCAAAATAACCCGAAGCTTGAAGAATGCCGTTGCCTGCAAGGTTCACCTCACCACTGACACCTGGACGAGTGCGTTCGGCCAGGGTCGATACATCTCCCTTACCGCGCACTGGGTGAACCTTGTGGAGCCTGGCAGCGATTCCTCACCTGCTACGGCACGGGTGTTGCCCACGCCACAAACAGCTGCACCGCCGTCCCTCCCACTGGATAACAGCAGCACCTACCTCTCTGACTCCTTCTCCTCCAACGCATCTCAAAGCTGTACCTCATCCGGAAACGCTAACCCAGCAGCAGTAGGATCGTGGAAGCAGTGCAGCACAGCTGTTGGCATGCGTCAGCAAGCGTTGCTGAAGCTAATCTGCCTTGGGGATAAGCAGCACACAGGGGAGGAAATTTGGAGGGGAATAAAGGAACAGACGGATTTGTGGCTGGCACCGCTGGACCTGAAACCGGGCATGGTTGTGTGTGATAATGGGAGTAATCTCATTCGCGCTTTAAGGTTGGCTAAGCTGACACACATCCCTTGCCTGGCGCACGTGATGAACCTAGTAGTTCAGCGGTTCCTGAGGACATACCCAGGCGTGCCCGATCTGCTGTTGAAGGTGCGTCGAGTGTCCAAACATTGTAGAAATTCCAGTACTGCTTCGGGGGCACTCGCCAAGATGCAGGAGCGCTTCAATCTCCCCCACCATCGCTTGCTGTGTGATGTCCCTACGCGCTGGAATTCTACGCTGCACATGCTAGCCCGCTTTTGCGAGCAGAAGAGTGCAGTGGTCCAGTACATGACGGCGCAGTACCGAGGCGCATCCGGCCAGCTGCCAAGCTTCTGTGGATCCGATTGGGCCAACATGTTGGACCTCTGCCAAGTCCTCCAAAATTTTGAGCAATCCACGTTGCTTGTGAGCAGTGACAACTCTTCAGTCAGCATTACCATACCACTGCTGTGTTTACTGAAGAGGTCGATGTTAAAAATCAAGGAAACAGCTGTCATGATGCAACTGGGGGAATCTGAAGGAGAAAACGATCAGCGTGATGGTACCAACATCAGGCCATCCGCCTCAGGGAACGCTGGCCCCAGCAGCTATGACGAAGAAGAGGAGGAGGAACAGCTGGAGTTGGAGCAGGAATTTCATGCCACCACTGACGAGGGCCAGAGCGGTGCACGTTGGACTTCCACAATTCAACGCGAATGGTCAGCAGAAGCAGACCAGGAGGAAGGTGACGACTATGATGCATCACAACAACTATCACAACGCTCACAAGAGGATGATGAGGATTCTGGTAGGACTCTGGCACACATGGCTCAATTCATGCTAGACTGCATTGAACGTGACCCACGCATTGTGCGCATTCTGGACAACACCAATTACTGGGTTTATACCCTTCTGGATCCACGGTACAAACACAATGTTCCAAAACTGCTTGAAGAAAGAGTCAGACAGGTCAAAATGGAAGAATACCAGCAGGCCCTTGTGGAGACTTTAGAGAGGAGATTGACATCCTCCCCCTCCTCTAGCCAGTTGTACGCAGACAGACTGACTTCCGCAAACCCAGGACGACCAGGAGGGCAGCAAACAACGCAAGCCGCAGCTAGTACCCAAAAGGGAATGGTATCGGCAGTGTCCTTGGAGTGGGAAAATTTTCTGACACCCATGCAGCCGCAGCCCACTGAACAGCAAGCGTGCAGATCCACCTCCAACACCGATCGCCTGGAGAAGATGGTCAAGGACTACATGTCAGATGGCGTAGCTGTGTCGAACCATCCATCTGCACCCTTCAACTATTGGGTATCGAAGCTAGACACCTGGCACGAACTGGCAATGTACGCAATAGAGGTGCTGGCTTGCCCGGCAGCCAGCGTTATGTCGGAACGCTGTTTCAGTGCTGCCGGAGGCATCGTCACAGATCGGCGTATCCGCCTCTCTACAGAAAATGCAGACCGTCTGACTCAAATTAAAATGAATCAATCCTGGATTGGAAATGACTACGCAACACTCCAGGACCCCAACCAAGTAACATGACCAATGAACATCTGGGATGGTGTTGCGTTTCCGGGCCCTGTTTATTGAACCTCTCATCTGTATTACATTTATGACTGCATGGCGGCAAAAAGCATTGCTGCTATATCCGCACGCTTTTTGTCCACATGCAAGGCCTGGGTTGTTGTGTCTCACAAAGCGTGGCCTTCTCCTCCTGCGCCTGCTCCTGTTCCATCACGTCTGCTGCTGCTGGGTTAGCGTTGCCGCGTGGTCCCTGTTTATTGAACCACTTATCTTTATTACATTTATGACTGCATGGCGGTACAAAGCATGCTATCCGCACGCTTCTTGCCCTCATGCAAGGCCTGGGTTGTTGTGTCTCACAAAGCGTGGCCTTCTCCTCCTGCGCCTGCTCCTGTTCCATCACGTCTGCTGCTGCTGGGTTAGCGTTGCCGCGTGGTCCCTGTTTATTGAACCACTTATCTTTATTACATTTATGACTGCATGGCGGTACAAAGCATGCTATCCGCACGCTTCTTGCCCTCATGCAAGGCCTGGGTTGTTGTGTCTCACAAAGCGTGGCCTTCTCCTCCTGCGCCTCCTCCTGTTCCATCACGTCTGCTGCTGCTGGGTTAGCGTTGCCGCGTGGTCCCTGTTTATTGAACCACTTATCTTTATTACATTTATGACTGCATGGCGGTACAAAGCATGCTATCCGCACGCTTCTTGCCCTCATGCAAGGCCTGGGTTGTTGTGTCTCACAAAGCGTGGCCTTCTCCTCCTGCGCCTGCTCCTGTTCCATCACGTCTGCTGCTGCTGGGTTAGCGTTGCCGCGTGGTCCCTGTTTATTGAACCACTTATCTTTATTACATTTATGACTGCATGGCGGTACAAAGCATGCTATCCGCACGCTTCTTGCCCTCATGCAAGGCCTGGGTTGTTGTGTCTCACAAAGCGTGGCCTTCTCCTCCTGCGCCTCCTCCTGTTCCATCACGTCTGCTGCTGCTGGGTTAGCGTTGCCGCGTGGTCCCTGTTTATTGAACCACTTATCTTTATTACATTTATGACTGCATGGCGGTACAAAGCCTGCTATCCGCACGCTTCTTGCCCTCATGCAAGGCCGGGGTTGTTGTGTCTCACAAAGCGTGGCCTTCTTCTCCTCCTGCGCCACCCTCCTCCTGTTCCATCACGTGTGCTGCTGCTGGGTTAGCGTTACCGGTCCCTTTTCCTGGAACCTCTTATATGTATTACATTTATGACTGCATGCCGACAAAAAACATGTTACCTGTGCAAAGAAAACAGACATTTCCCGCATTTAAAAGACAGTTTTCCCTTTGAAACTTTAAAATCGATTTTCTCAAAAACTATAAGCTCTTTTTGCTAATTTTTTTTTCCTCTTGTACCCACTCCCAAGGTGCACATACCCTGTAAATTTGGGGTATGTAGCATGCAAGGAGGCTTTACAAACCACAAAAGTTCGGGTCCCCATTGACTTCCATTATGTTCGGAGTTCGGGTCGAACACCCGAACATCGCGGCCATGTTCGGCCTGTTCGGCCCGAACCCGAACATCTAGATGTTCGCCCAACACTACTGTTAGTTAATTTTTTACTTTTCCTCTGCCAGAGGAGAGGTCATTAGTTCACAGACTGCTCTGAAAGAATCATTTTGAATGCTGAGTGTTGTGTAATCTGCACATATTAGAGAATGATGCAATGTTAGAAAAAACACTATATACCTGAAAATAAAAATATGGGAATGTTTTCTTTGCTGCTAATCTTCTAGTAATTATTCATAGTACACAACCAATTCATTATATCATATATTTTTTTCGCTTCAGTGTCTCTTTAAAGCACCAGCAAGCAAGAAAATACTCAAAATTATGTAACAAACCCAGAATTTCCTCTAATGCCCTTGGTATAAGGCTGGTTTCACAGTGGGACGTTAAAGTCCCACGTTACAGCAGCCAGTAACGCAGCCTAACTCACAGCAAGGATAAATCAATGGGCTGTTCACAGTGCCCACATTGCGTTACATAGTAACGCAGCACGTTTAAACAAAGTGCTGCATGCTGTTCGTTATACTGGGCTAAGCCACGTTAGACTGTTTGCACATGCTCAGTAATGTTGGATGAGGAGGTCTCCCCTCCTCCTCCGCAGCCAGCCACATGGCTAATTAATATTCACTGCACTGTGGTGACTCGTGGTAGGACTGTAGTGTTGTCCGGATCATGAACGAATCGTTCATTTGATCCGGATCTTTTTTGTGAGTCGAATCATCCGGATCATCACAATGAAAGATTCGGTTCACAGTGGATGTCTGTCTGGAAGAAACAGGAACATACAGAATGTACAGTGCAGGGAAAGTCCTGTCCTGCTAGTCATTTCTCCCAGTCTGCTTCCCTAGTAAAATGATTCAAATGATTAGGTTCAAAGATCCGGATCTTTTCAATGATCCGATTCAAATGATCCGAATCCTTAAAAAGATCCGGACTTCCTATCACTAACCTGGAGTGGCTTGAGAGCTGCATAACGCGGCTCAATCTGACGTCCAACTTCAACACCGCCATGCATTGCTTTAGGGGCACATTATGCGACCATAACGTCCCCTAAAACGCAACGTCTTGGTGGGAAAGTAGCCTTAAGGTAAATAATGTGAATATACAGTAGGATCTCATGTATCCAGCACAGGCAGGGATTGCCTGATGCCAGATACATGTGCTTGTCGGTTTCTTGAGAAGTTAAACAACCGGCATTAAAAATAACACTAACCTCCCCTCATGAATTAACCCCCTTGGCGTGATGATTCTTTTCGGATTTTAGGGTCTAAAAGTGGTGCAAATATTTTGCACCTTTCAGACCCTGAAACCTGGAAAAAATTATGCTGCTAGGGAGATCTGCAGCAGTTCCACAACCACTCACCTCCCTGGCTCCAGCGCTGCAGTTTTCTCTCCATCCTCCAGGTGGCGCTGCAACTCTAAAGTGAGATTGCTGGCTCTCGTCATTGGGGATCCCCTGGGAGGTATGTAGAAATGCCCGCTGTGTGCCTCCGGTGGCTACCCCAAGCAC
This sequence comes from Hyperolius riggenbachi, assembly GCF_040937935.1. Classification (NCBI taxonomy): domain Eukaryota; kingdom Metazoa; phylum Chordata; class Amphibia; order Anura; family Hyperoliidae; genus Hyperolius; species Hyperolius riggenbachi. The sequence continues at coordinate 120,266,727 of NC_090651.1, read as the reverse complement.
AGGTTGGGATTACAGCTGAGCTGCGTTTTTCCGCCCACTACCCTAGCTTGGGATTACTGCCAAGGAGGTTAAATGCAAAGCAGCATGCAGCAAAAACTATTTATGTATCCTCCCGGTGCCGTGCTTTTCACTTCTTGCTGCTCTTTGCGATCTCCTTCATGCACAGCACTGATGTGTCACGTGACACAATACGGTCAACTGACACAGCAGGGAGCTGTACGGCGATGTCGCACAGCAGCTGGGAGCTGCAAGAAATTACAAGCACAGCACCCGAAGGATGCATGAGTAGTTTTTGCTGGACACCACTGCGCTGTTAGTTAGGAATGCCCCCATTAGCTTCAATTCACTAAGCTTTATCAAACACTTTATCAAATGTTTGATAATTTACCTCATAAGTAAAATCTAATTTTGAATTCACTGAGGTGTTATATATTTATTGAATGTTTTATTAATAAAGCATTCAATAAATCTATAACACCTTATTGAATTCAAAATTAGATTTTACTCATAAGGTAAATTATCAAATGTTTGATAAAGTGTTTGATAAAGCTTAGTGAATTGAGGCCATTGTGTCCCGCCAGGCATGCCGGTTAGTTGACTCTACTGTACCATGTAACTTTTATTATGTTGTTCACCCCATTCTGTCTTCTAACTTACCACTAATCACATAAGTGAATTTAAAGTGATCAATACAATGCAATGATAATAGGAGTGATTTATTCAATCTTATGTAGTATGGTAAAATATAGTGGGCATTAGGCCAATTAATTGTATCTTATCTTTCATTGTGTGTCATAGAAAATTCCAATGATTAAGCTAAAAATAAAAATGTAAAGGATTGCTGCCTTAAAAAAAAACTCCGACCAAGAATTGAACTTTATCCCAATCAGTAGCTGATACCCCTTTTACATGAGAAATCTATTCCTTTTCACAAACAGACCATCAGGGGGCGCTGTATGGCTGATATTGTGGTGAAACCCCTCCCACAAGAAGCTCTGAGTACGTACTCTTGGCAGTTTCCTGTCTGTGAACCTTGCTGCATTGTGGGAAATAGCTGTTTACAGCTGTTTCCAACTGCCAAACCAGCAAGCAGCAGCTACATCACTTGCCAGCAGTAAAATGTCACCATGTGATACATGTCAGAATATAAATCAGGGATTTAAATGATTTTACAATGGGCAAACACTGACTAAATCATTTATACATAATTATTGTAAAAATGAAGCACTTTTTTTATTACATTATTTTAACTGGAGTTCCTCTTTAACTCTGTGATATATAAAATATACCGAATAGCCAAAATGACTTAACTACAAAACCAAGACTAGCAGTAGTGTTTGGTTCAATACATATTTCAACTTAAAGAAATGGCTTTGAAAACCTTATGGGTTCCAGTCTCGAATGCTGTTATTTTGTAATGTCAAGAGCTTTGAAAAGACTCCATTAAAATGTTCTTTTCTTGCTATTGCCACAACACTTTATAGACTGGCTGCACCATAGATATTTATTTTATTGTAAATTGAACAAGGAAACAGATGTACACGGTTCTGATAATAAAAAAAAATAATACATCAAAAATGTGTTAATCAAAATTCTTCCATTTATTGAGGTCTACTACGTAAATTAAAATACAGCCTTATAAACCAAGAGAGCATAAGGAATAGTCAAGATTGAAGTATATGTTGGTATGTTACAAATGCAACATTGCAAGAGGCTTAAATGCATACGGACTTTTCCGAAGAAGAGAAAATACAATTATATTATCCAAGGTTCTTTCCCTTTCTATTTTAAATTCACTTGAATAAATTCATTTTTGCCAGATGTTTTGGAAGCCAATTTGAGTTGGTTTAATTGATGCTATTTGTTTACAAATACACAAAAAGACAATAAATATTCCAGGCAACATCTGTCTGCTGAATACATCATCTGCATACATTCTCCAGCTATAGATAAAAATCTTTTCAATCTTCCCCCAAATTTTTGTATTTACTTAATGGTTCTGCTTATCATTTCTAAGTAACCATGCACACCGCCTACGTAACAGCTCTATTCACTGCATATTTTATATATTTATTTTCACACTACGTAAAAAGGTGACTAGTAATAGCTATGCATAGGTTAGTAACTTCAGCATAGTTGATTACTTTACTCAGATTTGCTACTGATCTACTGACTCCACTATGTCCAGTCAATAAATGACTGGCTGATTTCAGACAGTTTATTAGTCATAATGGTGATTAGGCGTAGGGGTAATTTTTTTGATCTGATAGGCAGTGGTAGTGGTGGGGAGAAGAAAGGTTGCATAGTATTTGTGGCAAACCTGTAATATTACAAAGCTATGTCTTGTACAGTTTGATGATTCTGTAATGTACAGCAAAGTCCCCGCTATCCAGAACTCAGGCAACTAGAAGTCTCAACTAACCAACATGATAACAGGACTTTGCTTTTGGCCGGTTTTGGGGGCTTTTTTAACACTTGCTGAGCCTCCAGTGATCAGCCTTTCCGAATCACCTAGTGGGCTCCTAGCAGCTTCTGGCATCCGTGCACGACAGTCATGTCACGTATTCCGGTGCTAGCAGCCCGCAAGGTGATTCAGGAAGGCTGCTAGACTTCTCTGGAGGGTCAGCAAGTATTTTGGGGGGGAGAGGAGTTTGTGCAACCCGCAAGCACATGCATCCGGCATCTGGCGATCCCCGCCGGTACTGGATAGTCAGGACTCTGCTATATCATCTTTGTTTTATGTTCTGATGTCAGCAGCTGTTGTAATTGAAATCTTCTATTGGTGCTGCTTCAGATAGATAGCTTTAGGTGGTGCTCGTTGTCTATAGAGATGGCTTGAACCTCCAATTTACGGTTCGCGAACCGGGTTTGCGAACTTCTGCTAAAGTTTGGTGCGTGCAAACTTTTGCGAACCGCAATAGACTTCAATGGGGAGGCAAACTTTGAAAACTAGAAAAATGTATGCTGGCTACAAAAGTGATGGAAAAAATGTTTCAAGGGGTCTAACACCTGGAGGGGGGCATGGCGGAGTGGGATAGACGCCAAAAGTCCCGGGGGAAAAATCTGGATTGGAAGCAAAGCAGCGTTTTAAGGGCAGAAATCACATTAAATGCTAAATTGCAGGCCTTAAGTGCTTTAAAACATCTTGCATGTGTATACATCAATCAGGGAGTGTAGAGTACTGCTTCACACTGACACACCAAATTCACAGTGTAATGCACCGCAAACAGCTGTTTGTGTAGTGACGGCCGTGCTGGACTGGTGCGCACCATGGCCAGAGTGCAGGCCATGGGGGTTTTCAGGCCCATATGGTCGCCGGGCTGTGGTAGCTCAATGATAGAACAACAGTGACTGTCCAGTTGATCAAATTTGGTCTGTCCACAATGAAGCAATGACCTTATTATCTTGGGTGTTTGTATAGTGATGGCCAAGCTGGACTGGTGCGCACCATGGCCAGAGTGCAGGCCATGGGGGTTTTCAGGCCCATATGGTCGCCGGGCTGTGGTAGCTCAATGATAGAACAACAGTGACTGTCCAGCTGCTCAAATTTGGTCTGTCCACAATGAAGAAATGACCTTATTATCATGGGTGTAACCCCCGCCCCCCCCCCCCCCCAAGACACTCCTATAGCCGGCAGTCATTGCTTCATTGTGTCCCTTCACCGAGGCAAGGTAATGATCATGAAGGGGAATTGGCACATGTAAATGCCTTTTGTTTTGTTGTTGCAGCTGCAGTGCAGCCAGAAAAATTAGGCCGGCATGTACACGCACCAGAAAAATTTGTATAGCGGCTGCCAGTGCTGCTCGGATACCCCTATTCAAAATCCGGATCTGATTCAGATTCGGATACCCATATATCCGATCCGGGTCGGATATCCGAGTTCAAACTTTTGCAATCCGAATCGGATATCCGACCTCAGTATCGGGGGGGATTTGGATATCTGGATAGAAAAAATGGAAGAGGCCTTTAACCTCCCTGGCGGTAAGCCCGAGCTGAGCTCGGGCTATGCCGCGCAGGAGGATTTCTCAGGCTGTACTGGGGCGATTCGCCCCATTCAAAGTGCTGTGCGCGCAGCCAGCACTTTGCTAGCCGCGCGCACAGCTTGATCGCCGCCGCTTTGCGGCAATCGGCCGCACACAGCGGCGAAAGAGGCCCCCCCGCCAGAGCCCTGCGCTGCCTGGACCAATGAGTTCCGGGCAGCGCTATGGGCCGGATCGGATGCGCCTGATGTCAGGACGTCGGCTGACGTCCATGACGTCATCCCGATCGTCGCCATGGCGACAGCAGAAGCCAAACAGGGGAACGCGTTATATACGCGCTCCCCTGTTTGCTATTAGTGCCGGCGACGATCGCACTAGAGGGACACATGCGCCCTCTAGTGGTGTTTCATGTAGCTACCATTCTGGTAGCTTTACATGAAACAAAAAAAAAAAATATAGGATTTTTGCCCATGTGGCAAAAACAATTTACCGCCAGGGAGGTTAAATTGCTGTCAATTAACATCAAGACTAGGTTCCAGACAGCGGTCGTACAGCCCACATTGTGTCCAAAGTCCAACCGCACAACTGGGACATGGCAGTTTTCAGCCCAGACACCTCCAAAAAATTACACAGCAATTGTGTTTTGGGTTAAATATAGGTGGTATCAGCACAGAAGCAGTGGCCTGTGGCACCCTGGCGGTGGGAGCAGTAAAGGCAGCAGGAGCAGGGCAATGCAGCAGCAGCAGGTGTAACGTCTGCCAGGAGCATGCCGGACGTGGCACTTGGCATGTGGCACTTGGCTCTTTGCACTTGGCACTTGGCACTTTGCATTTGGCACTTGGCATGTGGCACTTGGCACTTTGCACTTGGCATGTGGCACTTTAAACTCTGCACTTGGCACTTTGCACATGGCACTTTGCACGTGGCACTTTGCACATGGCACTTTGCTCGTGGCACTTGGCACTTTGCACGTGCAACGTGGCACATGCCAAGTGCCACCTGCCATGTGCAAAGTGTCAAGTGCAAAGTGCCAAGTGCAAAGTGCCGAATGCAAAGTGCCAAGTGCCAAATGCAAAGTGCAAAGTGCCAAATGCCAAGTGCCAAATGCAAAGTGCAAAGTGCCAAATGCAAAGTGCCAAGTGCAAAGAGCAAAGTGCCAAGTGCCACATGCCAAGAGCCACGTTACACGTGCCAAGTAGTGTTGGGCGAACATCTAGATGTTCGGGTTCGGGCCGAACAGGCCGAACATGGCCGCGATGTTCGGGTGTTCGACCCGAACTCCGAACATAATGGAAGTCAATGGGGACCCGAACTTTTGTGCTTTGTAAAGCCTCCTTATATGCTACATACCCCAAATTTACAGGGTATGTGCACCTTGGGAGTGGGTACAAGAGGAAAAAAATTTAGCAAAAAGAGCTTATAGTTTTTGAGAAAATCGATTTTAAAGTTTCAAAGGGAAAACTGTCTTTTAAATGCGGGAAATGTCTGTTTTCTTTGCACAGGTAACATGCTTTTTGTCGGCATGCAGTCATAAATGTAATACATATAAGAGGTTCCAGGAAAAGGGACCGGTAATGCTAACCCAGCAGCAGCACACGTGATGGAACAGGAGGAGGGTGGCGCAGGAGGAGAAGGCCACGCTTTGAGACACAACAACCCAGGCCTTGCATGAGGACAAGAAGCGTGCGGATAGCATGCTTTGTACCACCATGCAGTCATAAATGTAATAAAGATAAGTGGTTCAATAAACAGGGACCACGCGGCAACGCTAACCCAGCAGCAGCACACGTGATGGAACAGGAGGAGGCGCAGGAGGAGAAGGCCACGCTTTGTGAGACACAACAACCCAGGCCTTGCATGAGGACAAAAAGCGTGCGGATAGCATGCTTTGTACCGCCATGTAGTCATAAATGTAATAAAGATAAGAGGTTCAATAAACAGGGACCACGCGGCAACGCTAACCCAGCAGCAGCAGCAGCAGCAGCACACGTGATGGAACAGGAGGAGGCGCAGGAGGAGAAGGCCACGCTTTGTGAGACACAACAACCCAGGCCTTGCATGAGGACAAAAAGCGTGCGGATAGCATGCTTTGTACCGCCATGTAGTCATAAATGTAATAAAGATAAGAGGTTCAATAAACAGTGACCACGCGGCAACGGTAACCCAGCAGCAGCAGCAGCACACGTGATGGAACAGGAGGAGGCGCAGGAGGAGAAGGCCACGCTTTGTGAGACACAACAACCCAGGCCTTGCATGAGGACAAAAAGCGTGCGGATAGCATGCTTTGTACCGCCATGTAGTCATAAATGTAATAAAGATAAGAGGTTCAATAAACAGGGACCACGCGGCAACGGTAACCCAGCAGCAGCAGCAGCAGCAGCAGCACACGTGATGGAACAGGAGGAGGCGCAGGAGGAGAAGGCCACGCTTTGTGAGACACAACAACCCAGGCCTTGCATGAGGACAAAAAGCGTGCGGATAGCATGCTTTGTACCGCCATGTAGTCATAAATGTAATAAAGATAAGAGGTTCAATAAACAGGGACCACGCGGCAACGGTAACCCAGCAGCAGCAGCAGCACACGTGATGGAACAGGAGGAGGCGCAGGAGGAGAAGGCCACGCTTTGTGAGACACAACAACCCAGGCCTTGCATGAGGACAAAAAGCGTGCGGATATAGCAGCAATGCTTTTTGCCGCCATGCAGTCATAAATGTAATACAGATGAGAGGTTCAATAAACAGGGACCGGAAACGCTAAACCATCCCAGATGTTCATCGGTCATGTTACTTGGTTGGGGTCCAGGAGTGTTGCGTAGTCGTTTCCAATCCAGGATTGATTCATTTTAATTTGAGTCAGACGGTCTGCATTTTCTGTGGAGAGGCGGATACGCCGATCTGTGATGATGCCTCCGGCAGCACTGAAACAGCGTTCCGACATAACGCTGGCTGCCGGGCAAGCCAGCACCTCTATTGCGTACATTGCCAGTTCGTGCCAGGTGTCTAGCTTCATGCCCGGTTTCAGGTCCAGCGGTGCCAGCCACAAATCCGTCTGTTCCTTTATTCCCCTCCAAATTTCCTCCCCTGTGTGCTGCTTATCCCCAAGGCAGATCAGCTTCAGCAACGCTTGCTGACGCATGCCAACAGCTGTGCTGCACTGCTTCCACGATCCTACTGCTGCTGGTGCTGGGTTAGCATTTCCGGATGAGGTACAGCTTTGAGATGCGTTGGAGGAGAAGGAGTCAGAGAGGTAGGTGCTGCTGTTGTTATCCAGCTGTTTGCGGCGTGGGCAACACCCGCGCCGTAGCAGGTGAGGAATCGCTGCCAGGCTCCACAAGGTTCACCCAGTGCGCGGTAAGGGAGATGTATCGACCCTGGCCGAACGCACTCGTCCAGGTGTCAGTGGTGAGGTGAACCTTGCAGGCAACGGCATTCTTCAAGCTTCGGGTTATTTAGCTGACCACGTGCTCATGCAACTCAGGCACTGCAGAGCGCGCAAAGTGGTAGCGGCTGGGAACCACGTAACGTGGGATGGCCACTGACATCATGCCCTTGAAGCTGTTTGTCTCCACCACTCGATATGGCAGCATTTCGCAGGCCAGAAGCTTGGCTATGCTGGCTGGCTGTTACTGCCACGGCCCGGGGGTCATTTGCTGGCAATTTCCTCTTGTGCTCAAACATCTCAGAAACAGACAACTCAACCGTAGCGCTGCACACCGAAGGGCTGTTGGTTGTTGTGTTTGATGAACACTGGGAGACCTCAAGAGCACTAGTCCGGAAAGTGACAGTGTCAGCATCGTCTGATGTTTGTGAATGTTGTGAACCACGCAATGGCTGGGCTACTGCTGCTGCTGAGGCGGGTCTGGTGGTGAGTCTGGTGAACCCAAGGGAGGCAGTGTTGCTGGTGGTACCCTGTCCTGCCGCGTTTGCCCACAGAGTGGGATGTTTGGATAGAATGTGGCGGCTCATGCTGGTGGTGGAGAGGTTGTTAATACTTTTCCCCCTGCTCAGGCGGGTCTTGCACACCTTGCAAATCGCCATGGTAACATCCTCAGTGCAGTCTTCAAAGAAAGCCCAGACTTTAACTGGCTGAGGACTCGGACCTCGTGCGTGATGTGCTGGTGCTGCTTAACCCACTGCTGGACGCTTGAGAGGTCATCCAAGTAATTATCTGGTCCTGTTCTTTTGGATCTGTGAGGGTTGTTGTCCTGGACAACATGGGCAGTATTGAGTGGGTTTTCTTGGGTGCTCCCCTGTGGCCTGTACGTGAACCGTCAGGGGAAACACCTCTTCCCTTGCCCCTCCCTCTTTCACCGGATTTCTTCCTCATTTCACTTATCCTTAAAGTACACGCTGACTGGCAGCAGTACAGTGGCAGTACAGAAATGCTATACAGTGGTGGGTGAGCGGTGTACCACTATTGTCAGCAGTGACACAGAGCACAATGCTATACAGTGGCGGGTGAGCGGTGTACTACTGTTCCCAGCAGACACAGAGTGGAAGTAAACACAATGCTATATAGTGTGGCTGAGCCGTGTACACAGAGTGGCATTAAACACAATGCTATATAGTCTGCTATATAGTCACCCCGAACAGGGTGATGTTCTGCAGAACCCGAACAGTGGCAAACACTGTTCGCCCAACACTACTGGGAGGGAACGCAGATTTTAGTACCTAAACACACGATACAACATGTTTTCCGGGGTCGGACTCTGAGGCACATACAGATGGTCCCGATCATCATCCTCATCATACAACTCTTCTCCTGAGTCTGACCCACCCACCACCTCTGCCACCCCAACATCCCCAGACACAGACCCCTCATCGTCCTCAACATTAACTTGGGATGCTGGCCTGAGCCAGACCTCCTCCTCCACATCAGGCCCCATCATCTCCTCAATGGCAGCCCTCATTAATCGCTCTGGCGACGGACTGATGGACACAACGTTCTCCTCCGGGGAGGGCTGCTGCTGACCACTGGCTGCTGGGGTGGATGTTATAGCTTGCGTGGGGCGTTGGCTGTTGCTGTTGTTGGGAGTGCTGCTCACAGCGGAGGTCTCTGGGGAACTCATGTTGAGCTCATATAGTGGTTGACGGTGAGTGGAGTATTACTGATCCCAGCAATATACACACTGACTGGCAGAGTACGCAATGCTATATAGTGTGGCTGAGCGAGGTACACAGAGTGGCAGTAAACAGAATGCTATATAGTGTGGCTGAGCGAGCGGTGTACCACTATTCCCAGCAGACACAGAACAGTGAACAGAATGCTATATAGTGTGGCTGAGCGAGCGGTGTACCACTATTCCCAGCAGACACAGAACAGTGAACAGAATGCTATATAGTGTGGATGAGCGAGCGGTGTACCACTATTCCCAGCAGACACAGAACAGTAAACAGAATGCTATATAGTGTGGCTGAGCGAGCGGTGTACCACTATTCCCAGCAGACACAGAACAGTGAACAGAATGCTATATAGTGTGGCTGAGCGAGCGGTGTACCACTATTCCCAGCAGACACAGAACAGTGAACAGAATGCTATATAGTGTGGCTGAGCGAGCGGTGTACTACTGTTCCCAGCAGACACAGAACAGTACACAGAATGCTATATAGTGTGGCTGAACGAGCGGTGTACTACTGTTCCCAGCAGACACAGAACAGTACACAGAATGCTATATAGTGTGGCTGAACGAGCGGTGTACCACTATTCCAAGCAGACACAGAACAGTGAACAGAATGCTATATAGTGTGGCTGAGCGAGCGGTGTACCACTATTCCCAGCAGACACAGAGTGGCAGTAAACAGAATGCTATATAGTGTGGCTGAGCGAGGTACACAGAGTGGCAGTAAACAGAATGCTATATAGTGTGGCTGTGCAAGCGGTGTACTACTATTCCCAGCAGACACAGAGTGGCAGTAAACAGAATGCTATATAGTGTGGCTGAGCGAGGTACACAGAGTGGCAGTAAACAGAATGCTGAGCGAGCGGTGTACTACTATTCCCAGCAGCGACACACAATGACTGGGGGGGACCCTGGCTAGCGTGGCTGGAGCGCGAACTACCCTGCCTGCCTACCCAAAGCTAAACCCACAGACAAATGGCGGAGATATGACGTGGTTCGGGTATTTATTTACCCGAACCACGTGACAGTTCGGCCAATCAGAGCGCGTTCGGGTCCGAACCACGTGACCCGTTCGGCCAATCACAGCGCTAGCCGAACGTTCGGGGAACGTTCGGCCATGCGCTCTTAGTTCGGCCATATGGCCGAACGGTTTGGCCGAGCACCGTCAGGTGTTCGGCCGAACTCGAACATCACCCGAACAGGGTGATGTTCTGCAGAACCCGAACAGTGGCGAACACTGTTCGCCCAACACTAGTGCCAAGTGCCAAGGGCCAAGTGCCACGTGCCGAGTGACAGCAGAGGAGAAGACACTAACTGTCACGCTGGCACTGCTCAGCAGCACAGCCGTTCTGTAGTAAGCTAACACAGTAGTACTATTACTCTAACAACTACTAGCACTGACCGCAGTACTACAGTACTAACTACATAATAACACAGTAATCCTATTCCCTAATCCCTAAACTAATTTAACCTATACTGTAGCTAGCTAAGGCTAATAGCAGCCCAGCAGGCAACAGCTGGCCTGGTGGTCTGTGCACAGGCTCAGCACACACACAGACACATAGCAGCTGCCTGCAGCAGCCCTGCAGCACACACTCTGACTGTCACACAATGAAATCAAGCTAATTAACAATACAACAATAGTGTAGTGTTAGTGAAGGGGTTAATCACTGAAAAGCTTTAGGTTTATCACCGTGTACAGCACTTGCTAGGCCAGCAGCACTGGAGCATTTCTCTCTCTCAGTGAGCACTGCAGTCACACAGGACGAGATTTCTCATCATGGCACCCACAGGGAGGCTGGCCAGGGTTCCTTTCTGTGATTGGGTGCTAGGGCTTAGGCTGGGAGCCCTCTGATTGGCTCAATGAGGTCAGGTGGGGCTGGCCAGGGTTTCCCTCTGTGATTGGTTGCTAGGGCTTTCGCTGGGAGCACTCTGATTGGCTCAATGACATCCTGGACGTCATCTACTTATTTACAGTATCTCAAGATTCGGATATCTGCCGGATATCTGTGGATATCCGGATTGCCAGCCAACTATGCACAGATGGCTATCCGGATTTGGGCCCAAGTATCTGGAATCCGAATCCGGTCGGATAGCTGAAAAAAGGTCGGATATCGGGGTTACCCGGATATCCGGAATCTGGATGAGCAGCACTGGCGTCCGCTGCTAGCAGCGGCCTTAAAAATTCAGGAATCCACCTAGAGTCCTGGACCCTGTTGGTGGTGGCGGAGAAGGCAGTCAATCGGCTTGCAGCTAGAGGTGCTGTGTGGGGAGCGACTTAGTCTTGGGGCAGGCAGTCACACAGCATGCAGGCAGAGATGCTGTGTGTGGGGACTGACTTAGTCTTCGGGCGGGCAGTAGCCCTCCGGGATCCATGCCTCATTCATTTTGATAAAGGTCAGGTACTGAACACTTTTGTGACTTAGGCAACTTCTCCTTTCAGTGACAATTTCTCCAGCTGCACTGAAGGTCCTTTCTGATAGGACACTTGAGGCAGGGCAAGACAGAAGTTGGATGGCAAATTGGGACAGCTCTGGTCACAGGTCAAGCCTGTGCACCCAGTAGTCCAAGGGTTCATCGCTGCTCACAGTGTCTACATCCACACTTAAGGCCAGGTAGTCGGCTACATGTCGGTCAAGGCATTGGTGGAGGGTGGATCTGGAAGGGCTAAGGCGAGGCGTTGGACTAAAGAATGTCCACATGTCCAACATCACCATGAGATCGCTGGAGCGTCCTGTCCTTGCCTGTGTGGACATGGGAGGAGGATTACTGGCAGTGGTACCTTTATTGCGTTGTGCTGTGACACCACCCTTAAACGCATTGTAAAGCATAGTTGCCAGCTTGTTCTGCAAGTGCTGCATCCTTTCTGCCTTCAGGTGAGTTGGTAACATGTCTGCCACTTTGTGCCTATACCGAGGGTCTAGTAGCGTGGCCACCAAGTACAGCTCATTCCCCTTGAGTTTTTTTATATGGGGGTCCCTCAACAGGCTGGACAGCATGAAAGACGCCATCTGCACAAAGTTGGATCCAGACGTACTATCCATCTCCTCTTGCTCTTCCTCAGTGACGTCAGGTAAGTCCTCCTCCTCCCCCCAGCCACGAACAATACCACGGGAACGTTGAGCAGCACTTGTGACGCCTGCTGCGGTTGTTCTTCTGCCGCCGGGTCCTCCTCCTCCTCCTCCAAAGAAACCCCTTCCTCATCATCCGAGTCTGACTCCTCTTCCCCACATGACTCTTCCTCCTCCTCCTCCCTCTGTGCTGCTGCAGGTGTTGAGGAAACATCTGGTTCTGATGAGAATTGTTCCCACAAAGCTTCTTCCCTTAACTGGTTCTCTTCACTCTCCTCTACAACAGGAGGTGAAGAGGCGCCCAGTTGGTGTATAAAACACTTTAACAACAATAAAATTTGAAATGAGGAGGTGGCTTACCTCATAGACGACAAGTCACTTTGGATAAAGAAATGTAATAATAAATAAGCACAGACAAAGCATTTTGTGGGATCTATCCCACTTCCTCGGGCCAAATCAAGTGCCGCTCTGTCTATCAAGCCACGTTTGGGGCAATCGCCACTCGGGAGACTGTTAGACGGCCATCTAATTACTTTGTACAGCGCTGTGATCTGCAGCAGCGCTGTACTGAGGACAGCCGTGTGACATGGCTGTCCCCCTGGGGGACTCATAAGCGATCTGCTGTGATAGGCTGAAGATTATCACAGCCGATCGCAGTGATTGGCTGGCCAGGGGAGGGAGGAAGGGATATAATTATAATATATAAATAATATAAAGATATAAATAATATAAATAAATATTTACAAAACAAAAAACAAACACCTGTGGTGGCGAGAGAGCTCTGTTGGTGGGGAGAAAAGGGGGGAATCACTCCTGTGCTGAGTAGTTCAGCCCTGCAGCTTGGCCTTAAAGCTGCAGTGGCCATTTTAGTAATAAATGTCCTGGTCACTAGGGGAGGGGGGGGGTTAACACCGCAGTCCTCAAGTGGTCAAATTATGTCCATATCATAATGTATGGCACCGATATTTTATTTGGAAGGTGCATTTTTTCAGTTTTGCATCCATTATTTATTACAAGCCCATAATTAAAAAAATAACAGTATTATACCTTACTACATAATTATTAAAAAAAAAGTTCAGTCCCTAAGGTGACTATTTATGTATTTTTTTTTATAGATTCTTTATTTATATAAGTATTTTCCTCATAAACAAATTAACAATAAATAAGTATAAAATACAGTGTGTGTACATACATAGGTATCATCAGGGACATTACATCCACATCATATCATCCCTCTTGTCTATACCTTTGATTCCCTTCCCCATTCATGATATCCCTTATATATTCTTCCTCCCTCCACCCCATCAATCCCCAACCTGGCCTCTCTCTACTGCTCCCAACATGCCTTCCCTTAATCTTTTCTTCTTAAATTTCAAATTGTATCTTTACTATCTCTCTAAATATAGGTCTTGAATCAAATCTTATTCCCATATAAATCTGGCCTGGTTATTCTTCCCTATATCCATGGGAATGAATCTTTATGGGGAGGGAAAACACACATTGATACCACTGTGATTACCCAGGATAGAGAGATCCTGGGAAAGATGAGCACACCCTCGTGAAAAGACAAAAAAAAAGAAAATTCCCCCCTGACATTCCTCCTCCTTCCTCTTTCATGATACTCTTTCGCAGGCCAGCTACTTTAGTCCCGGTTCTTTTATATTCTTAGCTTCCCCTATAACTCTACCTAGGTGCCCATGGCTCTAATTTTAATATTTCCATCTCTTTATATTCTTTCGTTTTCTTGAATTCTGACCATCTATCCCATCTCTGATCATCTCTCCTATATATTATATTGGATAATTCTTCCATTCTCTGTGTCTGGTCTATTTCATTAAACCATTCCCTTATGGAGGGTACTAACTGAGTTTTCCAATTCCTCGCTATTAGGATTCTTGCCGCATTTACCATATGCATACCCAACGAACCCCTGTACTTCTGTATGTCATTAGAATGTAATAGATACACCCCTGGATCATCCAGCACTGGTACATCTGCTATTCTCCATATGTATTGTGCCATCGTCGACCAGAAGGGTCTTAATACTCTACAAGACCAGAACACGTGTAACAGACTACCCTCTTCCTCCATGCACCTCCAGCAATGGGAGTCTGCCCCATATGCTCTGTGTAGCCTATCTGGGGTATAGTACCATCTCATCAATACCTTATAGCCAGATTCCTGAATCCTAGTCGACATTGAGGTTCCATGTGTCATCCTAATTATTTTGTCCCATTGCCCCTTTGCTATGTCTCTGCCCAGATCTATCTCCCATTTCTCCTTGATAGTGTATGTGTAGTTCTTTTCTTCCCCTAGCAGCTTGTATATTCTAGCCAAATTTTCCCTAGAATGGATCTCATCACTGCAGAGCTTCTCAAATGCTGTTAAGTTTCTCGACAGATCTTCTCTATTGCCCATGGTCCTCAGAAAATACCTGAATTGCATTAAACTCCATGCATCTATTTTCTCCAACCCCAGGCCTTCTGCCACTGCTCTTTCATCTTTCCAGCGTCCCTCTGTTATTAACGTTCGTATTTGTACTCTCTTCCCCTTTCTCCATGTTTTATAATTTTCTTTCACACATCCTGGTCCAAATTTTTGATTATCCAGAATTGACATCAGGGGGGTGGGAAGCGGTGATGTGTTATTCCTTCTCCAAAGTCTATTTAGGACTTTTATAGTGTGCTCCACTAGTATACCTGCTGTATCCTTACACTTCGGCATATATGTTAGCCAGGGGACCACCTCTAATGGTTCATCAATTGATCCCTGTTCCATCAATACCCATTGTTTACTCTCTTTACTAACGTTCCAATCTACCACCCTTAGCAACACTGCCGCATTGTAATACCTATGTGGGTCTGGGTCTTTTTTATTGTATATTTTTTTTTTTTTTATTTACAAACATTTTTTTTTGTGTAGCTATTGGGGAGTGTGGGAGGTAAGGGGCTAATTTTAAAAGTAATAAAATGTCATTATCTGGAAATTTTTATTTCCATATGTAATTTTATTATTTGGCCACAACATGTCCTTGCAGCTCACTTCTGTATACATGAATTAGTACGCAAAACGGAAGTAATGCATGAATGGGACAGTAGGGGCTTTGTGAAAGACGGAGCCATCTCTTAGACAGCGTCGGTCTTTCATACGGGAACTTAGATCAATGAATGGGAACTGTGCTCCCATTCATTGATCTCCAGGCGTGAGCGTGCATGGGAGCGTGCGAGGGAGCACGCCAGCGGCAGTAGTGCAGCCTATCTGGATGGAAATATCCATCCAGATAGGATTAAGTGGTTAATCTAGCCTCCACTTAATCCAGCCACCTCTGTCTCCTTTACTTGTTCTATCACCATCTCCTAATGCCAGTACACACAGGATTAATGTCACCTATCGAGGATTGGACCCGATCCCTTGGGCAACATTGCTGGGCTGAACATTGCTGGGTTGTACAGACGCGGAGTCAGCGGTACAGCTGATGAGTCATTCTGTTGCTATACAAGGGGGGAGGAGGGATGAGAGAGGAACGCCAGAGTGGCACAGACGTGACATCATGCAGGGGGTGGGGTGAGCAGCATGAGCAGCTGTACACAGGTATTGGGCATCACTTACCTAAGTTGATCCTCCTAGGGGGTAACTTGCCGAGCCTCAGTCGGGGCCGCTGTACAAACACCAGATTAGCCGCCTCAGCCAAATTTACTCAAGCATGTCAGAGCATAGCAAACTCCTTTACATAGGTCCCTTTCAACCGGGTTATGTTTTTGTGATTGTTCTTGCAATCTATTTCCTTTATTTAATGGTCTGCACTCTGCACTGTGAAACAAGTATTTGTAAATAATTGTGGTTTCACAAAAGCCATTTTTCTGTTGTATCCGCACTTGCTGATCATGCAGTTAAGTATTGCTGACATAATATTGGTAATGTTACTGGTATTCTACTATGGACTTTCCTTACCTAAACCTCATATTAATCTTCCCTACCTATGCCTAACACTACCCCCCCCCCCCCCACTTCACTTAACACTAAGCCCCCTACTAACCCCTAACACTAACCCCTCCATCTATGCCTATCACCAATCAAGATAACTTTGATGTGGCCGATCTGGGGTTCAGTTACATAATAGATAAACCTCTGACTATTGATTGCTCAACCCCCTGCCACTAGTTCAGTTGCTATCAAAAGTTTTGTTATATGATAGCCGAGCCCCGGCATCCAAAGTACTCTGGACACCGTTTAATTACTCCTGTTGCTATCTCTGCTGGTAGCTGGTGTTTGGCTACATGACAACCAAACTTTGGATACTGCTTCCTAACCTCCACCGTCAGTATCCAGAGTTCATCTACATTATAGGTGGACTTCAGGTGCCACTTACTTACTCCCAAAAAAATAAAGCCACACTTTGCCTAATCTCTACTGCCACCTTAAATTAGTATACCCATACCTCAATCTGAGGGAGCAGTCCCACCAAAAAATTGGTACATATTAATATGGAAATAACAGTGGGAGAGTTCATAGGTATTTGCAAAAATAGAAAAATAGCTTTATTGTGACACCAACTCCATCAATGGGTAAACAAATTAAAATCAGTTAAAATTGGCCTGTAACGAGCGCATCTCCTTCCGCACCTACATCACGCACCCCTCACTCACACACCCCTAAAGGTACCGGTACCAATTTGTCGGCATCTTCAGAGAGGGGGAGAGAGCAATATGTGCATATACATGAAGGGCAAAGGGAGTCCTCTTCAGCTTGCAAGCTAGATATATATAGGTCCAGAATAATCTCACCACTGGTAGTAGTCCACTCGTTTGGTTACCACAACTGCGATGTCTCCAGAACAGTTAACCACCTGGGTCACGACCATAGGACGGTGTTGGCCCTCAGGCAACGGCTCTACCCGCTCTGCGTGGCTGCATTGCAGCGGGGAACACACACTGATGCCATATCTGTCTAGCGTAGTTTTACAGCCAAGAGGAGCGCTCCAGGTCACGTGATTCAGACCCGCCCACCGACGTGTTGCGCCCGCCCACTTGCGAGCTTCGTCAGGGTGTACGTGGCTTGCCATTGGTTACCCAACCCGTTCTTTTAAATCCAGCAACTGCGGGGCGGGGAGTCCTTTAGTGCCTCATAGCCCCGCGTAGCATGCGGAAGTCTATGCGCACCACCTTACATCTTCTCGCGTTGCGGATAATCTCCATGGCAACTCTGATATACTGATGTAGCGTCATGTCCGCGTTCAGGCGGCATTTTTTCCGCGTTCCAGCTTACACAATACTTGCCTCTCGAGTGTTCTCCCATGCATCCAAACAATAAGGGTATGTACAGAACGAATTTATCAAAAGATATATGTCTCTTGTTTATCATAGAGGGATCTCAGACAGTTCTTTGATTTTGGTATATTGCACTACTTAGTAGAGAGTCTCCGGGTAGTATGTCTCATCCCCCTCTCCCTTTCCAGTCAGCAGTGATTCCCCTGAGCACCCTAAGGAGGCCACCATTTATGTGGGTAGAAATGGGGCATAGCTTAGTTCACTATTGAGCCCTGCTGGGCCCATGGTCCCCAGCAGGTAGATCCACCAGCTTTCCTGCTGTTTCAATAGTCTTAGTCTGTCTCCCCCTCTCCTATTCACTGGTATTAGGGCAATTCCCATTGCTTGCAGGCCACTCGGATCGCCAGCATGTTCCTGGCAGAACTCTTATATTGTCCATTTTCCTGAAGGCCACTGTTTATATTAGATATATGTTCCATGACTCGTGTTTTTAGCTTGCGAGTAGTTAGTCCCACTTACTAACTCCCACCTGCCAGAGTTTGGCTATGTAATAGCCATACCTCAATGCGCAATAAAAAATTAAGAACTTATTGAAGCTTCAACACTATATAATGAATGAGTGCTCTTTCATCTCTGTCAACTCAGCAGCAATCTTGAGTTGCTTGGCAATTCTCAATTCAAAATCATCACAGTCACACGACCAATGTTAATAATGGTTAAATAATTGGCTCAATAACTGAACCACATCATAACTTCTGGGCCTGATTTTTACTAGACACACCTGCTTTCCAGCAGTTTTAGTTGACTAATGACCAAGTCTGAACCATGACAACTGTTGTTATTGTCTAGTAGTCCACAAGCACTGTCTATAACATTTAGTATCAGATGGGAAGAGAACAGTTCTACACAATCATGAAAGAAGTTAAAAGAAACAGTGTCAGGTGTTGACCAAATTATTGCAAACTGTGTCCACCATCGCCACCATCATAGGAAAATAAGGCTTGCCAGATAAAAAGCAACCCACATTATAATGTTGTATAAAGGTTTAAAACACTTCCACTGGCAATGGCAATCAGACATCCAATGAAATTTCACACAGTAGTTCCTCCCAAGAGGTTCCACAAGTAATAGCAGGTTTTATAGAGAGAGAAAACAAAGACAGTACTAAGTGCAGACTCCTTTATTATTTAAAATGGTGATATCCCAATCACTTAATTTTAAACTAAAATACGACACTCATGCGGGGCCCATGCATTGGGAACCCCAATATTAAAATGTGCATGTGGATTAACCAGACAGTGGAGAAAAGGTCTATCTGTGTCGTCTGCATCCTTCTCAAATGGTTTCGCAACAGTGGATATCAGGGGATACATAACATTAGGGAAGAAGGGTGTCAGGCAATTAACTAAATATTAGCTGATCTGCCATTGCAAGGAAATAGTGCATAACTTTGACTATTACTACAAAACCTCATTTTTAAACAATATGCTCCTTTTCAATTAGAGCACGATCTATTATTACTTATATATGGGGCACTTTTAGATAGTCATATAACCTTAGGGTTAATGCCCCAATTCAGCGAGACAAAGATGCTTGTCTGCCTCTATTTACTGGACATTGGATACCTAATTAATTTTGAACGCTAATTTCCTTACAAATATGTTGGACATTGTTCCAAGTAAAAAGGAAAGCGGATAATAACTAGATTTGCACAATAATTGATTTCTACCTAGAAACGTAGCAGATATCATTGATCGTTTAGCAATGATTCATTTTGTCTGAACTGTCTTTTTGAAATGCCAGGGAACAAAAGAAAGGGAAATTAAGTTTGATTTGAAAGTGGAGATTTTTTTTTATATGTTTCTCAATATTCTGCTTTCAATGAGATTACATTGAAAACTACAAAATATGTATGTTTCTGTTTCTTTCTTTCAGAAGGCATTATACAAATGCTGCTCGACAACACAGAATGGAAATGTGCTATCAAGCCAGAACAAAGGAGGAATGTGCTCAGTTAAGTAGGACATTAAAGTGGAGAATTAAAATGAAAAGGTTGGGCAAAACCCAATTAACTGATCAAAATAAAGACTTAATTGCTAATTTCCTTCAAACTTATTTAGTTTGGTTGCCAATTATAGTCTAAAGACAGATTTCATTATAATGGGTGATGAAATAAATACATCTCTCATCAGTCTATATCTGTCTGCCTGCAGATTCCCCACTCAACAGCATATGTGTTATTGTTTGGCACATGATAATGAAGGGCCCATTCATTTGGACAGAGTGTGGGTTTCTCCTGTGTCTACCTCTAACCGTCCCTTCTGCTGATCATAATAACCCTAACCTCCAAGCTAGCTGAAAAAATAGACATTGTTATTATTGCCCTGTATGTCCTTAAAAAAAAAGCTAGATGATTTAAAAGCAGAGCTGGCTAATGTATTATTTTGCATGGATTGGAAAAATAAGAGAGCGCACTCGCAGTGCGTAAAGTAACAGGAAGTGTCCTAGTTGGACAGGTCTCACCTGGGTCCCCAGGCTGGTTTGAAAGAACAGCCATGTAGAGTGTTCGTCCCACTTAGAGCTAGGGGCCAGGCATAGGCACTCATGGTTCCAGAGAAACACGGGTGGAGAGACATGGAAGCTCCAGTTTGGAGGTGGATGACATCCATCCATTTGGATCAGAGAACAGACGGAATCCACCTCAAATCCAGGGCTTCCATGCCATTCCCCCAGTGACTTAGGTATGCCAGTTCTTCAAAATGTTTGTAGAACTGATATCTTGAATAATGTATTCATCCTCCATGCTACAAGGGCTTGCTTCTTTTCTTCAACTTTGATTTTTATCCCATTTAGTCCATACCTTTCCAGCAGTATATCCTAAAACACATTTAGAGCCCTGGAAAGACTATCAGTAGACAGGGTAGAAAAGAAACTTACATGGAGGAGACAGAGCTACTAGGCTAACACAAAAAATAATGGTTCTTGCATATAAGGCCTCTTCTGCTTCCCCGTCTGAGCATCGGAAGTGTGATCCCCTGTAACTTATCAAGTTGTAATGGGTTAACAATAACTCAAAATCTTAGAAGTGTTGGCAGACAGTTGACTGGATCATAAATTATGCCTTGTAGATCTTTGAGAAGTTTATTCCAAACTGTGCAGATCTTGACAACAGTGAACATCAGATAGATAGGTCAAAAGATCATGACATGAACAGCTCCAGCCATACACATGCAAGGTAAGATGGCTGAAACTAACAGAAAAACAAGTGGGGGAGGGAGGGGGAGGAGCTGGCCACAGCCATAGCTACAAGAGAGGACCCGGGACAAAGCTTTAAAAGGAACATGAATCTGCTGGATAGCAAGAACATGCATGTGTAACATGACAAGGCCATCGACCAGCACCTGCTCTGTATTGGAATAGATTGGCTGTTCATTTTGTGATGAATCAGCTGGCACTAGACTTTTCATTTGAAGAAATACAGAGTGGCTGCTGATCGATGGCCTAATACATAAGTATCAAAAAAACAACTCAACCCTATCAGCACGAAGCCTCAAAATAAGCCTTATGTCCATAACTATGCTAATGAGCAAAGACAAACTTTTTGTTGTTATGGCCCTAGGATACCAAGGAAAATAATAAATTAAAATTAAAATATTGAATTTTACACTGGAAGAAATAGTGGGATGGCTAATTTTATGTTTCCTACTGAATTCTTATTTGTTCACATGATGGACCAATAGGCCTCATCCAGGCCTCAATGAACAGCTCAGCTATGTTCATTTTCTGCCGGTATAGTTGTTCTGCCTGCATGCTTGGTGCTCCCGCTTCTGTGTGCTGTTGCCCTCTATCCTGTGCCTAGTGTGAGGGTCCCAGCCGCGACATTCCTCCTACTTAAAAGGGACCCTTTAGTCGTAGATTAGGTTTGCCAATATATCGAGACTAGGCAAATTTTAATTATACAACTGATCCCATGACCCATTGCGTTTAGGCATAGGGTCTTGTTTTGGTTTTTATTTCTATAGAGTCATTGGGACTCCAATTATTCTACCTACCCTTTTTGAATATCAGGATCATTCTCATACAGCTATACATGCCTTAAAATGATAATGCATAGGATGTGGCCCATTTAAAAGGATCAACTCTTTGTAGCTAATACTGCCCTGGCAGGGCTTTAGAGCATAGTCAGAGAAGAAATGTTGGATTTTTTCTTTATGTTTTGTCCTGGGACGCTCGTCCTGGGATTTGCCTCTGGTGGGAAGGTAGCAGGACTTAGGCCATTGTGACAGACGAGGCGCACTTTTAGATAAGCTTAGCAGTGTGCTTTGATGCTGGACGACACCTTCAGTTGCCGGTTACTTTTTTGCGCTTGTGTCTGTCGCAATGTATCTTTCTTTTTTTTTTGTTTCTGCCTAGCTACTGCTGACTAGCTGTCCTGCACCTCTGCCATTGGCTACCTTGGACGCGCCTCCCGGACCTTTATGTGATTGGTTGTGGTGGATGTTTTAGGATGAGTGTGTGCACAGAGGGAAGCCACGCCCCCCTGAGGAAGCCGGAAGCCGGCGAAACTGTTGGGAGCGCTTCCCTTCTCCCACATGGGACGCCGCACCGCCCCAGCCACCTAACAGCGGGATCCAACAGGTGAAATCCATCCGCTCCAGCTTAGCTAACTGGGCATCTGCGGCAGGACCCGTTGCTCTAGGCCGCTCTGCTCTACCCACGCTCCTGGTGGACATCGCTCCAGCGCACCACACGTGTGCCAGCACCAACCGCTTTCAATATCAGCTCCAACCATCAAGATTCGGTGTGGTGAGATTTCATTGACTGTACTATGCATATGGGACAGCTGTTGTGGCGATTGCCATTCTTGTGCTATGAGCTTATATTGCATAAAGCCCTTTTTTTTGCTTCCCTGATTTGCTGTGCTGAAACCACTAACCGAGCTTGCAGGACTAACCCTTTTGCACAAGGCTCTTTCTGCTTCCCTGATTTGCTGTGCTTAAACCACCAACTGAGCTTGCAGGATTAATCCTTTTGTTGTGGAGGAATACTTTCTGTGGAAACGTTCTGGAGACTGTACCTTGTGAGCGTTTTATCAGATACTTTAACAGTCGCTGGTGTGCATACTATCACGGCCGTGGTGTGCATGTGTGTGGGTATATATGGGGAGTAACTCATGGTTGTCTGTGGCGGGGTGGCCATCCCATGTTGTTTTTAAACACTCTTTTGTATTCTGCTTAATAAAATAACCTATTTTATATTTTCTATATACAAGGGTCTGAGCAGTCTTTTTGAGTATATAGTAGCTGTTTTTTTTTCTTTTTAAAAAAAGAAGCAGACACAGATGTCCCTCTATTCTTTGCCACTTTCATTTAGAAACTGTATTATGGACCAATAGGATGCTCTGGAGGGAAGGTCTAATGATTGCTCCTAGTTATAATAATTAGAATCAACATTATGTTTATTAGCTTTTAGGAGGTCAAATATGACTCTTTTACCAATTTACTTGGGAAAGGATAGATTTCTGGTAGTTCTTTTATTATTAAATTACACCCCAGATTCCCCCAGGCTCCCAGGTCTTACCCCCACAAGTGTAGTTACCTCTGATCAATTTCAGGTCCTATAAACAGAGCTATTTAGGTAAATGCACCTAAAACATTAGATAGATCCACCTGGCAGGCTATGACATAATCTAAGGATTAAATATCTAGACCAAGCTGTAAATTGCAAACTCTAGATAAGTATGAATTGAACATCAATACATAACTAATGGGAACCAGATCTAACAGGTTCCATAGCCTAAGAGGACTGGAAGAATGTCTGCTCGGAAGAATGTTAATTAAACCTAAAGTGATGACTTAATGGTGTCTTGTTCCAACCTGCGTAGCTTAATGCAACAGGCCCATAGTCCCCGTTGCTTGAAGATCAGCAGTTCAGAGGATACCATGGTGCATATGTGGTGAATGAGCACTTGAAACATGACATCTTTTATAAAGAGATTTCAACACTTTGCACTTCTTAACAAACTGTGTTGAACAAAAAGATTCCTGGCATATCCCTTCTGCATTGGAGGACCAAAGTCCTTTCAAAGAATGAGAATAGGCTGGCAGGTTTTCACCTTACATTTATTATATCTTTGGCAATATCTAAGAATTAGAGAAAGCCCAGCCTTCACTTGGCAGCAGTGAAAAGAAGGATGCATCAACGCTTAGCAATCAAAAATTTACCAGCAATCTGAAGAACACTTATTACAACTAGCTTAAAATATGGAGGCATTTTCTGGAGTCAGGTTCACCACAAGGATATGATCAGCTCAGTGTCGGCACTGCTATTAAGGCAAAGGGTCCAATTGCCCCTGGGGGCCCGCAAGCTGACGCCTACCCAGGCTTGAAGACCCCCCCAGGACTTCCTCTGACTGCTCCCCAGGGTCCCTGCATCATTTTTGGCAGTATTGTTAATACTCACCTGTCCCAGTGCGCTGCTCCACCCATTCTCCCTATATTTATCCCTGTTGCCTGCCTCTTCTCCATGACCCACAACATGTCATTATGCAATAACCTGTTCCAGGTCATGCAGAAAAGGCAACCAATAGGGATGAAAATGGGGAGCATGGACAGAGCAGCATTATGGGACTGGAAAGCTACAATACTGCCACAAATCATGCAGGGGGCCCCCTGGAGGGGCACTGAGACTGGAAGGGGGGCAGCAGTGCTCGGAAGCCCTAGGGGATGACTTTGTAAGGGGGGGGGGGTATGTTATTTTTTTCCTAGGATCAGCTACTTGCCCACTGCTGGTGGGGCTGGGATAATGTTCAACCCAATCGCAAATGGGAGAACACTGCTTTTCCACTAATTTCTTCTTCTCTGCTCCCTTTCCTTATTCTTCTTAATCCCTAGCTTTGGGAAGGAATGCTGAATGTTTAACCCCTCCTGCCCGTATGTAATGCCCCATGGTTTTAATTAGTGTTACCTGTCCTACACGGAAACAGATCTAACCATTAAAGGGGAACTTCAGCCTAAACAAACATACTGTCATCAAGTTACATTAGTTTTGTTAATTAGAATAGATAGATAATATAATCTCTTACCCACCCTATTTTAAAAGAACAGGCAAATGTTTGTGATTCATGGGGGCTGCCATCTTTGTCATGGGGGCAGCCATCTTTTTGGTTGAAAGGAGGTAACAAGGAGCAGGAGACACAGTTCAAACTGTCCTGTGTCCTGATTACCCCTCCCTGCTTCACACGCTAGGCTTCAAATGTCAAATTCAAAATGTAAAAAACAAAATTGCACCAAAACAGCAGAACAAGAACAATAACATCAGAAATCCCATCATGCTTTGCACAGCATCAGGGGAAAAAAGCCCAGGCAGTTTTCTTCTGTGCAGCTAAAAATTAGGCTTGTATAAGAGAAACAAAGTTCTGATGCTGTGAAACTGTTAAAGAAACACCAAGCCTTTTCAGTGCTGCTGAGTCAATTTTTAGTCCGGAGGTTCATTTTAAATTGTTGTTTAGTTCCCTTGGAGTGCAAAGTAATTATGCTGAATGTGTAGATATGTTGAAAATACTCTAAAAAGAAAAAGAAAACTGCAATTTTAAAACAAAGAAAATGTCATTAAATAACATTAAGGTCAGATATGGAGCAATTATAAGATGGTAGCATCTATAATGTTTTCACACATTTCTTTTATTGCCCAGGATTTGGACAAAGGTTTACTTTAAGTGAACTGCTTAGCTGAACGTGCTTTAAGACAGTTGTAGAAAGTTAATGCCAGCTCTTTTCCCCAGACAAGCTCCAAGGACAAGATAAGCTTTTAATGATGTGCTTGTATTGATTTTATAATTGGAAATACTATTTTTAGTGAATGTTAATATATTGTATGTTACACCATGGAGGTGATATACTAAAGGAGATGAGCAGTGAGGAGCAATTAAGTGAGGCTGTGTTTCTACCATCCAATCTTGCAAAGAGATTTTAAAACAAAATGTGGAAATTCGTTGTACACGATTGGGGATTGGAAGAGAACATAGATGTGTTTCACTGTTCGCCTTTTAAGCCCTCTCCATTAGTTTATCACTCTTTATGATTGAATAGAATAGATCACAAAGCTTTTGTGGGGTCAAAAAGGAAATTTCTTTCCACAGTAAAGGCCCTTACCCACCCGGCAATTTTCACATACGATTTTGCATGGCTAACAATTTATTTTTGTGCAAATTTTTAACGAAAATTTGTAAAACAACATTTAACAAAGCACGACACCCATCGTTATCATGTGTTTTTGAACGACCAACATATCTGATTAAGTCGTTGCATGGGTTTTTCTGCGACCATGTAAACAATCATTTATACGATTGTTTGCTTCTCCTGCCCCCAACCACGCTTCCCGATCTGGCCAGATATATCGGGAAACGATTGTGGATCCCGGATCCATCTGGCCCTGATCTGCTAGTGGGTATTTGCCTTGGCAAAATTAACCCCAGTCCCCAAGAACGTTTTTTGTCTTGCTTTACATTGAAACCATTAGAATGGTAAGATGGTGCCTTTTTTTCTACAAGAATTAATGAAGCATGAACATGGTATACAATCAGAGCTGGGCAATGTCCTTTGGAGATATTATTATTATTATTGATTTATAAAGTGCTAACATATTCTCTGGCACTTTACAAAGTAAGAAACAAACATGGGGTATAAAATAATACAGACAATGGTATACACCCAGGGCCAGATTTACCATAAGGCATGTAGGCATGCGCCTACAGGCGCCTGGTGATGGAGGGGCGGCTCACTTCCCTCCCTTAGCGTCTCCCTCCTCCCCTATGCAGAGTCCTGAGCAGAGCTTAAATGAGAGTTTAGTCACTTGGCTCTCGGCATTCCACTGACAAGATCTCCCTTCAGATCTCTCTGGCTACCTAATGCTAAGGGACACCTGTAGCTACCTATGACTGACGGGCAAGGGAGAAGTCACAGCGGGATCAGCCAGCACACTTACAGGGCGGTGCAGCGGGGGTTTGTAGGTTTCTGGAGGGCGAAGTTTAGGGTGCCAGGACATCTGTGCCTAAAGGCTCCTGTGATGTAAATCCGGGCCTGTATACACCAATATCCAAAATACAGACTTGGTACAAAATACAGAATTGGTACAAAGTACAGAATTGGTAATAATGATAACATTGACAAAATGAACATGAATAAATGTGTAACAAAATCCAAGACACGGAAGGGTGAGAGAGCCCTGCCTTTACAAGCTTACAATCTATTCCCAAGGAATGGGAGGGGGGGGAGATATAATCCCTTCTGAGAGCTGAAAAAGAGCTGACCTGATAGATAAGTAAAATAACATTGAATGTATAATAACAGTAAGATGCCACCTACATGTTATCTCCTTAGATTTAATTGTTTTAACACATGATCCTAAGGAAGTGACTAGAAAAGCATTTAGCATTTGATTTTTGAGTCACGTTTTGACTTCTGCAGGAGGTCATAGAAGCGGCGTGGTTTGCCGATCCTGGATGCTGCATGTAGCATCCAGGAAAAAAAACGAGATGACGGGAAATTAAGTGATCGATAATGGTACTCGTGCCTGCAGCTGTGTATTCACAGCTGATATTCGTGCCTGCAGCGCTTAAATGTGTCATTGTGGCCATCGTTTACCGCCGTGAAAACATCTGTGTGTACAGTCCCTATCTGATAAAACTAGTCTTGTTCTAGCCGAGGCCATAACCCTAACCCTCCTAAACCCTGGCGCCATAATGTAAACCCTTATTTTAAAAATGCGCCTTCATAGCCAAATGCTGTCAATGGTAAAAAACAGAGCACCCAGTGAAAAAGCAGTCAATGCTACAAATCACTGGTTAAGAAAGAATGAAGCAAGTGATATTGGTGCTGCATTAGCAGTTTATATTGGGTACCACAGTAGGCAGCAATGCAAGCATTTGGCAACATAGCAAAAGGTATTTTGCTTTGGCACCGGCAATCAACTCTTATATAGCCAAGTGCTGAGTATCACTTTTACAGAGTATATTAGGTGCCTGCATTTATTCCATTGAACCGTTGAAGCCCATTGGCAGTGCTCAGCTGTAATACAGCATAGCACTGGAGAAGGAAGATCACAGAAGGTGAGTATTAGCTAGGCTTAAAGGTAAGAGTTAGGCACTGGTGTAGGATGGTTAGTGTTAGGGGATGGGGACATATGTCTGTAACCACTGTAATCAGTATGTTTTTCAACAATAGGGTTGGGAAGCTCTTCATACAGCTCTTTACTTACTCATCATGAGATGCATCTTGTGTGATACTTTAGTAATGAGAACATTTTTATAAGACATTATTAGAACTTAACTAGTTGATTTTGATTTGCATTGATAGGGTACATGATTGCTTTCTAAATGCTGGTATATTTAAGCTGGTTTATTGGCTTTTCATGCCTATTTTTACCTTATTTTCTTCATGTATTCAATACATGTTCCCTGTGTCATTCCACTTCACTACACATAACTTTATTTATGGACTTACTTGTTTTTATCTCTTTGTATGTGCGGGTTACCTTGGTTGTTACATCTGATGCAAAATTCATGTCAACCGCCCATTAGAAATACACAAAAATGTTGACACGTAGAAGACCTGGGGCCATATGCAATTCTCTTTTTCACCTGAGTTTTCTCCTAGGAGATAATTTTACATCTTCAATTTAGATTCATTTTTTAGCATTTTCCAATAGAAAAAGTACCAAAAAGTAGATGAAAAAGTACTGCCAAAATTATTTTGAGTATGTGTTTGCGTGCTGGTGGTATAAAAGGAATTTCATTTACAAATTGGGAAAATATCACCTAGGAGAAAACTCAGGTGAAAAAATGAATTGCATATGGCCCCTGGATTCAAACCTCTTATTCAGTAAGGGGTCCTCTGAGTCCTAACACTGCTACTGCCTACTGAGCGCACCCTAGTGGTTGCAGCTCTCCAGCGCTTTGAGTCTGCCAGGAGAAAAGCGCAATATAAATGCTATTTCTCTTGTCTCGTGTGCGTGTGTGTGTATATATATATATATATATATATATATATATATATATATATATATATATATATATATATATATAGCAGCTCCACTGCTTTTGAGAGTTGCACTTTAGGCCAATGAATACATTTTAAGAGTGAAAGAGACGTTCTTTGCTTGTTCACTCACTGGCCTGAAGTAAATCATGTGATTATTTTCTCTGTCATATACTGTATATCTCAATATTTGCCAATACCTTTTGTTTTAGGAAGGCAAATTATATTTGGCATTTTACTTTTAGAATAACTTCTTTTTTAATAATTTCTATTTTTTAAAGAACCATGTTTTCATGAATATAATAATTTTCCTTGGATGTAGTTAAAGAGAATCTACAGTTATTTTGATGTATTAGAATTACTGGTTATATATGGTACTAAAATAATTTTAGCTTTTTAGTTATATTACAAATAAATGCTTACATTTCCCATGTGCCTGTCTGCTGGATTAACTCCTAAATGTTCTAAGTAGAAAAGTATTTTGCTTGACTGTTGTATTAATGAATTAGTCCAACTCTCTAACACAAGTCAAGTCTTCTGATTCGGTCACTAACAATGAAAATGGAATAGAGGAAGTGACAGATGGTTTGTGTGTACGCTCAATAAGGCAAAAATACAAAGATATAAATATAAAAATATAAAGAAATAAAAAATATATACAAAATATAAAATAATTTGTAGGACATTCAGTGATTGCAGTAGAAAACAACAGGACTCAACAATTCCCAAATGAATTGTTTAGTGCTTGAACAAATCAAAAGTGTATATTAGTTTACAAAATAATATAAAATAGAATACATCAGTGGAGCTTTTCACACAATTAGAAATAAAATGAAAGTGAAGTAGAGGGAGCAAAGGATGGTGTGTGTGCATACTCAATGCAGCAAAATGCATAAAACCACATTCAACATACAGACATTCAACAGGGGCAACAACATCCAATAGCTTAACTTATAAAATATCTTAATATCAATTTGATGGAATAAATATAAAAATATTGTTAATGTGCCCCCTCCCCCCTCAAAAAAGCCTCTATAATAGAAATTAAATATCCAAACACTGTAAGAGAGTATGCTATAGAAAAATATAATAATGATATAGAAACATTTGTACTCAGGCAAAAGCAAAACATCACATGCCAGATCTTTAGGTAGATTTGGCAGACCCCTATACACACACTTGACTCTCAGCCAAGGTGGCCCCTCAGCTGAGTTCAGTCTAGCCTATGTCTAGCCTATAGAAACGGTGTGGGGACACCGAGAGCCCAATATAGTGTAGTATGCACTGGTAATTGATGTATATTAGAAGAGTACGAAAGAGGATACTCACAAACCAGGGTTACCTCATAGGCAACCACTGTAGATGCAGGTGAGGAGATTAGTCCTGTCCCCACTCAGGATTAAGAAGTCGCTCTCTGTAGATAGGAAGAAAGGGATATATTACCTCTTCATCCGGGGTGAACACAAGTATTGTATGCAGTAAACAAAGGTGCCAAAAGAGTAAGAATTGAACTAAAATTGTTAAAAATTGCTTGGAAGGCAGTGGTGGACTTACCTCCCTAAGGCTCCCTGCACACTGCATGCAATTCCGATTCCGCTTTTTAATTGGTTTTTACATCCGATTCCGATTTCTAATCTTTACTGCATGCTGCGTTTTTTGATCTGTTTTTCTGTTGAATGTATTCAGGGAAAATCGGAATTGAAAATTGGAAACACAATCGGAATCGGAAAACGGATTTGCTGTGTGCAGGGAGCCTAAAGCAGACACATAAACTGTCAATTTCGAAATTACATACATTTATTATATACTCCACAAAGTGTTGCAACACATTTCACAGGTATAATCCCACTTCTCCAGGCAATAATAAAAGGAGCATTCATGTTTTTACTCATGAATTCATGGGCCCTCCGGGCCTGGCCATGATTGCCACCACCCACCCCTCCCCCTGGGTAGGTGGTAGGAGAAATGGGGCTATATTTCTCCCTGCCGCACCTCTCTGCATTGATATGATCTGACAATCCGTTTATAGCTTTGGCTGAGCGCGGAACAGAGAAGAGCAGTGCTGGTTTGACCCTGACCCTCCACCCCCCTCCAATGCTTTGTGACTCTGCCCCACCCAGGCTTTGTGGCTTTACCCTCCCTTGCACTTTGTGGCTCTGTCCTCTTCCAGGCAGGCTGATTTTGCTGCGGGGGGGGGGGGGGTCTGAGCCCCCAGGTTACCTTTGCCCTGGAACTCCAGTGCCAGTCAAGATGGCCCTGCTCTCAGTCGGCAATCGGCCACCTTGATCTGACCGATTGCTGGCTGGGGGATCAGTAGCTGCTTTACACATGTTGGATTCAATGCTGAGCCGGTAGCTAATGAGCTTCTCTAACTAATTCCATCTAGCATGTGTATGGGACACACTCAACTTCCAGGGAACAATTTGAGTGTGGTACAGGGCAGTAGGCTACTGTTCATTTGAAAATAAATCACCCCCTACAGGAGCTTCTTAAAAAAAAATGATGAGCCCCCCCAATCCAACACCCATCAAAAGCCCCACCACAAAGATTTCTATCTAGTCCAAACAATATTGTAGATCAATTTTAGGTTAAAATTCAAACGGCCTGGATTAAGTGGAGTTAGCATTCATGCAGCAACTTACATTTACCAAATTTTATCTATTGGAATCCCGGTAGACTAGATCACTCTTATCAAATCTGATGGAAATTTATTTCCTCTACGTATCCGATCAATTGAATTTCAATTGATTTTTTTCATTATATTACGTTTTTATTGAATCAAAAGGTTACAATATAATATTTTGCACAGTAGTAAATAAGATCATTTTCCAGTAAAATGCAGAGGAGCAAGCAATGTATGTGTAGACACACGTTCATTATACAGATTTTGAGCATTGTAAGCCATACAATATACTTATAGCTGTCATTGATTTGGCCAAATATTGGCTGACACAGCTAGTAAGTAACAGAGGAAGGGCCTAGGTTATAATTTTCAGTGGACTGTACTAGTCCCCAATAGCCTGGATTATGCTAAAGTACCATTACCAAAAATTGCCATGGGGCCCAGTCATTTCTAGCTATGCCCCTGTTTGTATGGATCCCTGTATCTGAGGTTACTATGCACAAACCACTGTATCAGTGGTTTATTCTTACAAGTAAACTTGTAACACTATACATCCTCAAAAAACACTATACATTCTGGTTTAAGACAAGGGATTAGGTTAGTTTAATGCAGTGTATAGTTATGTCTCCAAGGATATTAATGACATTAAAGACAGGTGATTTCTTTCTATTATAAAAATGTAACATTTGTAAGCTGTCAGCACAGTTTTCTATGGCATTTGCTGTCTATATAATTTCAGTCCATTCCTTCATTATATTTTTCACAGGTATGTTATACCAAACCTTCTTACTTTCCTAAATCTGCAGTCTGTGCTATCCATTCCTGACAGCTGCTCTTGCTATTTACCCCTTGTTATACCTTAAACCTATCGACTCCTTTGCCATTCATTTCACACAGAGACTCTCAAATGTCACATTTCTGAATGGTTAAATTGTTCTTATTGTTCTTTGGATTTTTTGTAGGATTTATTTATCAGAAGTCAAGACTACTTATGCCACTGGATACCATCTCTTCCCTACCATAGCTAATTACTTCCACGTCAGGATGCATCCTGCTAATTAATTAGTGAGCTGCAAGGAGGATATAGAGAAATGTTACAGTTTTACATCGTGTGATTACATTCTAACAAATGTCTGAAATGTGCTGATGGTATTTATACTAATAACTTTTGCACTCAGAGTACCAATTAGGAAAGGGTTCTTCTTCTGAAAACTTTAGTTTTTGGTAACTTTATCTAAGAAAAAAAAGCACATGGCAATTAGTAGCAATCTACAATATCTCTTGAGAAATGTTGATGTTCCCATGTTGAAAAGGTCACTAACCTTAAAATGGAAGACAGTCATTACTAAGTTACACAAATGGGACATTATCTGTGGAAATGGGGATAGCAGAAAATGTCTTTATGTTAGGTTGGCCATGCAGCAACCAATATGAGCATCATTAATGACTATCAGATATATGAGGTCTGATTGAAACCACATAATGGCATTTGGACCACAAATTGCAGCCAGATTCACATAAGGACAATATATTGTCCTCAAGATACCAGGCGCCCAACTATATCAGATCTCATTAGCTTTAATTAGATTTCATAGAGAACCTGAATAACAGTCATAGCGGCCGTGAGCCCTACATTAAACTGGCTAAGGAGACATAGAATAATGATCAAGTATTGTTGATTTGGGGACGGGACAGATTGTTTGGCATGTTATATTCTGTACACAGTTTTTCTTTTATAAGGTATTGACTCTAGTATAAGCGTCATAACTGTCCAGTTAGCACTTTTTATGCCAGTTAAGCTGAAATGTAGACTTAGCTGGAAGCAAAAAATTCAAAATGTTATAGCTCTAGAAACTATATAAAAAGATAAAGCCAGAACAAACAGAATGAGTACGCAGTCATAGTTATTTTTTGTTTTGTTTTTTTTGCTTTACTACATCAATATTGGATACTTAATGTAAACCTGAGACAAAGGTGCCACAAGGATTTATCCTTACCCGGGGCATCCTCCAGCCCCCTGTAGTCCATTAGCTCCGCCCATGTCAGTCTGGTCCTCTCTGCTTCACCACAGTGGAGCCTGCAGTCCAGTCAGGTTGTGGACAACAGTGCATGCATGCTACCAGCAGTGCACAAAACCTGATCACACTCCATTGGCTGGGAGCATTCTGCAAAAGTGCAGTTACAGTCTTAGCTAGCTGCACACACATAAAACACTCCTGGCTATGGGAGCATGATTGGAGGGTGCACGTGGCTGGGTAGCGCATGTGCATTAGTGTCCAAATGGTTCAGACAGGGAGACTTTGCTGGAGCTGACAGAAGTGCAACAGAGAGGACGGGAGGCAGAATATGGACTACAGTGGGCTGGATGTGGGTTAGTCACAAGTATCTCTGGAGTTGTTGTGCAGAATTCAAACTGCAGGTGATCAAAAATGGAGTTCTGTGTGAACATTTCATTCAAGCAATTTGTATGAAAAACAGAGAAGGGGCGCAGGTCTGAACTTAGAGAAGGATGAAGAGTTGATAGGGTTTCTTAGCTAAGGTGTTTAGATGGTGTGTTTGAACGATAAGACCAAAAAGCCAGTAGAATGGGAAAGGTTGGAAAGAAAATTGTTGAACCTCACTGGCAGTGGAACTGGTGACCACTTTGTGCAGCATATCCCTGAGCCTGGAGATAAAAGCCTAAAGAAACACTTTTTTAAAGTAAAAGTGCAATACTGTACATACAAAATTGAATACAAGATCAAAAATAATACAAGCATGCAGAAACTCTAGCACACAGTAATATGAGTAAAATCTGAGGCAGGACAGTAATGGTGGAATGCAAGATCAGTGAGCTATTAAGACAACACAGTACCAAATCAGGATTCAAATGTAGGTGGTAAAACAACCCCAAGGTTAAGCCAGAAATAGCAGAAAAGGTATAGGGACCAGAAGTACAGGCGGTGCGCAACAAGCAGAGGTCTGAAACCACCTGAAACTCTAGCAGTGTCTCTCTAGTAGGGTGATGTCTTTAAATAGGTTTTTTTTGCAGATGACTTGTAGAAGGAAGCCCAAGGGTCACCTGCTGGTGAACAGCCGAAGTTGAGTGCAGTCCAAATAAGAGGTGCCATTATTAGTAGGCGAGATTCCTGACAAAAATATGAGGCAGGAATGAAGGTGCTAGAAAATAGAGGAATGAGACTGAAGGGAATAGAATTTAGGGAAAGAGGGAACAGATAGTTAGGGGGTCCTTACGTTAGGAGGAGGGTCTCTGTTTAGTTAAAAAAGTTAAAGATGTTGGAGTTTGCTTTGAAGAATCATAAAAATGTCCAGGGAAACAAGTGCCTAAAGCAAGAAAACTTGCAAAACATACATGATGATTTCTGCAATGAAACCAAAGTGTTGAGTGTTGACTGCCACCCCACCACATTATCCCCTGAATAGTACAACCAAACTTACATGGCCAATGTACAATCTGACTACCATCTTTAAAGATATGCTGTAGACAGGGGAAAGAGCTGATTTGTCCCATAGACCTTACACAGTGATCATCCAAAATCCATTCCCCTGAGAAGGACTAGCTCCAGATGTCAAGGAACGCCCATACAGCAATGCAGCCATTAAGATATGCAACAATAAACAGAGCTTCCTGCAAAAGTTCATTTAAGTAAGTAAAACTTTTTTCTGCGTTCTTTGTTTATTCCACATCAGCACAGATGAGAGACAATAAAATGGCATAGTCAAAGGGTATGCACCTGGCAATGTTTCTGAGCTTACAGATTCCAAAAAAGATGGTTCATCTGCTTAGCATACAAATGCAGACCTAAATCCCCAAAGCTATTGTACTTAGATCCCATTTAGTAAGACTTCCCCGACAAGGTTTATTATTAAAGACAATACGGTAACCATCAGTCAGAATAACATTCACCGTGAAGAAGTGTTTATTTGCTGTACCTAACTTTAATTTCCTTAACATCAGCCGCATAAATTGCCTCCATTCTGCATTACAGACATTTAAATGAAGCACAAGCGAGCTCTGCACCAGTTACTATGTTCACTCCCTTCATTGCTAGGGATATTGTACATAAAATATCCCTACAGATGTTGCTTCCATCGGGGCACATTAAATTTCATTTATATGCCAAGACAGAAAAACCCAAAACAATGTGACTTTTAACATAAAAAAAAAAATCTGATGAAGAAGTTGATTAGAAAATGGCGAGAATTCCTGTGGCACTCGGGTAACAATTTCAAGTCTTGGTTTTAATAGAATAAACACGATCATATTTCATTCAGATTCAGCAATGAGATGAGCTGTGGGTATTACATTGATATAAACCAATAAAGAATTTGCAAATTTGAAGCACTAATTAACTGACACAATATTAAATGAAAAAAGTTGGCTCCAGGGGCAAATATATTTTGAAGACTTGAAAGTTTCATTAAAAGACTATTTTTGAAGAGGTTATTTCCATAGTTTACCATTAATAGTAGGCTGAAAGGATTGCACAGAGCATACATATTTCAGCTTGCTAGACAAATGTCCCAACGTAATTAGTAGGTTGATTTTCTTTTATCGTGCGCGTTGCAGGTTTTATGCATATGTTAGATGCAACTGCTAAATCTGGGGGTGCTAATTTTTTCCCCAATCTATTACGCTGCACTTTAAAACAAACTAGGTCCATCCATTCATAACTGTATGTGGCTAATAATTGTATGTCATTAGCAGATATGGACAATCTGCAGCAGTGGTGATCAATTCACTGTAAAACTGATATTTTGATTTAAAGGCTAACTGTAACCACATTGTACAGTCTAAACCAGCCACAGAGGTATGTGCCTCAAAAGCTGACATACCTGTCTGCAGGGTCAGTATTCTTGGGCACCCAGCACCGGTTCCCATATTCTACTATTAAAATCTTTGACATTATAGTCGAAGACAGTGAGACAAAAAAAGAGGTTGAGCTCTTCACTCTCTCCCGCCCTGTCCTGCGTAATGTTGTCCCTTATGTGCGTGCTCCTGTGTGTGTGTGGCTGGCCCGGCTCATAGTGCAGAGGGCCCAGCTGGGATACACTTAAGAGTGACACCAGAATACATATGAATAAACATATTTATCCATTCAGTGTGACCCTCTGACCTTATTGGTGTGAGTTTTGCCTTTTATAAATTGGCTCTTTTTTCCAATATGGCCATGGCCCTGGAAGTAGTTTGGTGTTGCGACCATACACTGAAAAAAAAAGGAAAACGGGGGTGGGAAGCAGCAGAACTCATACTAATAAGGTAGGGGGTCAAAAAAGAGAGAGAGAAAGAAAGAAAGAAAGGTGGAACCTCAATACAAAATGTGTGTTCTGTTGATCAGTTTTGTACAAATGAAAAATTACTACTTAAAGATACTTCAACAATCGATAAACATTTCTTCTTAGCTGGACCTACCTGTCTCTTGTATATTCAATTGTGGCTTTTCAGGTGCATCAGTTCAATGGTTTTATTGACCTTTTAAAGGGAAACTGAAACCAGAAGCACATAGTTGGAACCATTTTTTTTATTATTTCCTTTTAAACTACAACAGCTTCCTGGCAGTTCTGCTGATTTCTTTGGCTGCAGCAGCGTCTGAATCACAGACCTAAAAGAAGAATGTGGCTAACTGGGTAAGACTTGGGTAAGCGCACCTGATCTGCATGCTTGTCCAAGGTCTATGGCTTATAGTATTAGAGGTAGATTATCAACAGGACAGCCAGGCAATTTGCATTGTTTAAAAGAAAATAAATAAGTCAGCCACCATATTCCTTTCACTTTATATGTGCTTTAAGAATGTAGAATTACTGCTCCCGAAAAGTTACAATTACACTGAGAACCTCTATCCAGATAACTTCAGTCATCATCAAATCAGTGTTGTCATTTACACCATGACATCATAAAATAATTTTGAGTCAGAACTCTAAACAATAAATAATAATAATAATAATACCTAACTGTTGCTGTACTGGAAAGGACTAATTGACCTGAAGGTCCAGCAAATGAAATTGGAGATTCCCTATTAATTCCACAATCCATATATTGTTCTGACTAAAGAATGACAAAATTAAGGATGATCCAAGAACAATGCAGAATCAGTCAGCCAGAAGAATGGGTAGGCTTTAATGGTTGCAGTTTAACTTTTCAAACAAGGAAGAGTTGAGTAAAACTTATATGTATAATATAACGTTATATATGTAAAACATATATGCAGATGCCTATTAATGCTTAGAAGACCTGGATCTTGTTAAGCTCTTAAAATCTTAAACCTCTACAGGGGAGACAAGAGGACCTTGACTACCATTTAGTATCGTAATGAAACCCTTGGACCCACTGTCAGACCCTAGGCTGGTGCAGTGGGTCCTTGGTTACTCCTAGTGCACAACAATGCAATAATAAAGTACTTGATACCACATGCTTTACTGACTTACAACAAATGGAACAACCCTGGGACATGAAGGGCCAGTTTCCACTGGGAGCCGCAGCTTTTTCCGGTTCGGCCGTGGCCCCCGTTCTGCTGTGCATGTCATGCATGGCTATAGGGATTTGGCTGTGTGCTGAAATAAAACTGTAGCATGCTGTCCAGATTCGCAATGAGAGATCTGGACAGCAAGCCCAAATTAGGAAAACAGGTCCCATGACTCAGTCTGGAAATATATATATGTACAGTGGGATGCGAAAGTTTGGACAACATTGTTAGTCGTCATTTTGCATGAGTTGAACTCAAAGACCTGAAATGCTTTCTACATACACAAAAGACCCATTGCTCTCAAATATTGTTCGCAAATCTGTCTCAATCTGTGTTAGTGATTACTTCTCCTTTGCCAAGATAATCCAATTTTCTCAAAAATTATAAGGTCTTTAATTTGACGGAAGCGTGCATCTAGTGACATGGCAGAAGTCTAGTGTTGGGCGAACAGCGTTCGCCACTGTTCGGGTTCTGCAGAACATCACCCTGTTTGGGTGATGTTCGAGTTCGACCGAACACCTGATGGTGTTCGGCCAAACCGTTCGGCCATATGGCCGAACTAAGAGCGCATGGCCGAACGTTCGGCTAGCGCTGTGATTGGCCGAACAGGTCACGTGGTTCGGACCCGAACGCGCTCTGATTGGCCGAACGGGTCACGTGGTTCGGGTAAATAAATACCCGATCCACGTCATTTCTCCGCCATTTGTCTGTGGGTTTAGCTTTGGGTAGGCAGGCAGGGTAGTTCTCTCTCCAGCCAGGCTAGCCAGGGTCCCCCCAGTCATTGTGTCGCTGCTGGGAACAGTAGTACACCGCTCACCCACACTATATAGCATTGTGTTTACTGCCACTCTGTGTACACTGCTCACCCACCACTGTATAGCATTGTGTTTACTGCCACTCTGTGTCTCTGCTGGGAACAGTAGTACACCGCTCACCCACCACTGTACAGCATTGTGCTCTGTGTCGCTGCTGGGAACAGTAGTACACCGCTCACCCACCACTGTATAGCATTGTGCTCTGTGTCGCTGCTGGGAATAGTAGTACACCGCTCACCCACCAGCATTTCTGTACTGCCACTGTACTGCTGCCAGTCAGCGTGTACTTTAAGGATAAGTGAAATGAAGAAGAAATCCTGTGAAAAAGGGAGGGGCAAGGGAAAAGGTGTTTCCCCTGACGGTTCACGTACAGGCCACAGTGGAGCACCGAAGAAAACCCACTCAATACCGCCCATGTTGTCCAGGAAATCAACCCTCACAAATACAAAAGAACAGGACCAGATAATTAATTGGATGACCTCTCAAGCGTCCAGAAGTGGGTTAAGCAGCACCAGCACATCATGCACGAGGTCCGAGTCCTCAGCCAGTTACAAGGAGCCAGTGGGCACAAAGCTGACACAACCGGCAGCGACACCACGCACACAACTGCCAAAGAGCCAATCCGAAGAATTTCCTCAGGACACAATGGGGTATAATTTTCTGACACCCATGCAGCAGCCCAAATTTAAACAACACACCTGATTTATAATAATTCACAATTGGTACCTTGTAGGAGGGCAATTAAGAATAAAATATAACTTTTAATTCATTGAGCTAAAATTGAACGGAGTACAGATACTACTAATAGTGAACAACGTGACCACAACTGGGTTGATAGGTATATGGTTATTAGTCATACGACAAACCTATCAATCTCCCATTGTTTTTATTATAGACCCCACACCAAGAACCCTACATGTTTCGTTTCATTTAATTAGAAACTTTGTCAGGAGTAAATAGTATTAAAGTGCCAGAGTGCAAAAAGTGCTAAAATAATAAAGAAATTATCAGAATCACATAGTACACATATTAAAGTAGCAGTAAGTATGGCAGCAAGGCAGCAGCCAAACAGATGCTGCCCGTTGAAGCTGTCCTTTTATACTGAGGGAAAGGCTCGCACTGAATACTGGGAGGGGCGGTAGCTACACCTCTCTCTGCACTGCCCACAAACTGGCCCTCCATTGGTGACTAAACCTGTCACTCATCACATCATCCAATAGGCATCAGGGCCATAGGAGCGCATAATGTAAAGAACAGTCACTAAAACGCGGATTCCAGCGCTCCACTTACATACATCAGCGCTCCATGGAATAGTTAACCATTCGTGGAAGGCAGGAAATAATCCCTTCAAATATTGTGGGGAAACAATGCCGGTGAATGTCCGTACGAAAATGCCAAGTCCTGATTGGCTGTGAGGTTATGGAGGGATGTCGTTTCAAGGAGAAAAAGGTTGCCGGCACTACAAAGTCTGTAACCGTATCACTGGGAATAAGGAAGGAGAGATGTTCTAAAGGCCACCTTATTATTGTAATGAATACTGCGTGCTCATGACAGATGAATAGAATACATACATTGGATCAGCATCAATAGGAAAAACAGTTGAGTCAGGCACTGCAGTGATTGCTGTTTTAATGGTGTTTCAGGTTGAAGTAAATCACCATAGTTGTATCAAAAATTTGTGACATTAAAAGGTAGGTACAAAACATCATCATCAATAAAAAAATTCGTCAAGTGCAAAATTCGTCAAGTGCAAACATCTTGTGCATTCAAACAGTTGCAAGAGGAGGATGTCCTACCATGTCAGAAGGTGGCGGTGGTGGGTGCAGGGCAAAAAACGGTAGCCTAACGGCCGTTTCGCACGGCGGTGCTTCGTACTTTGCTTCAGACTTTGTAGTGCCGGCAACCTTTTTCTCCTTGAAATGATCTACTTGTACTGACTGCCAGAGCACACGAATATGTCCAGCCGAGAGGATCCCATTGATATAGATGAGGAAGCAGAAATCACTGAGGAAGACGACAACACAGTCGCTTCAGGAAGGACGGACCTGACGAAATTCTTCAAGAATCTGTCAGTAGCATCTAAAACCAATAAAGCGGTGGGTGCACGGGTATTGGAAACCAGACTAGACCGACTATGCGAGAGGGAGGTCAAGTTATTCTGGACAGTGGAGACTTTAAAGCAATATAAGCATGATCATATCTCTGCAAGAGGTTTCCGTAAATATAAGGAACCATCTGAGTATCAAGATGACCCTGCCTTCGTGGAAAAATGGCGGAAGGCCTATCTAACTCATGCCGCAGTACTTCAAGGAATCGTTCTAGAAAGAACGCAACAGGAACATGCCCATGTTACTAAGCAAATTGACACGATTAAACAGCAATATAAAACACTGGTGA
Source organism: Hyperolius riggenbachi (assembly GCF_040937935.1). Lineage (NCBI taxonomy): Eukaryota > Metazoa > Chordata > Amphibia > Anura > Hyperoliidae > Hyperolius > Hyperolius riggenbachi. The sequence goes on along the minus strand of NC_090651.1, from coordinate 120,225,954 downwards.
ATCCTGAAAAGTTTTCCGGAACCGTCGGGAAAATCGATAAAAAATTAACTTCCCTGCAAAACAACATCAAAGAAAGAAAATTACGAAAATTTCTTAGGGATAAAGAGGACTTTGCTCTGGGTAAATATTTCGCCTGGCAAGCTACCTTTAGAAGGAAACCATTTCCTAGAGGGCAATCTCCACCCCGCAAGCCACCATCAGGGTATTGGACTACCGACTCAGATTCGAGTGGCGAGGAAGTACCAGTCCAGAAAGTCCCTATCACCCCTAAGGGACCACCAAAAGATACACCCGGGGCCCCTTTAGAAGGCGCATCAGGAGGGGAAGAGGTAAAAAGAAAGCCAAAAAGGAAAAGAGTAACATGGAGAGACCAAAACAGGCGCCGTTATCCCAGACGGTAATCACAGAAATATCACCAAATTTGGAGGTTATCCACCTCTCAGATGTAGAGCTGAAAGACGGATGTATACCTTTACTTCAGAGGGGACTTAACTTTTCACTCGTTCAAGAATTCGATTTTGCGCAATTTAAAGTGGATCTATACAAAAACATACAACAAGTGAATATCAAGCAAATTTTTCAGAAGCAGGGGACTCAGACGCCTAACAGCATGAAAATTCAGAGCCAAGCTGATGAAATTAGCCCTTTGGGGTTCAGTACCCAGTTTACATGGTCAAAAGAAGATCAGGACATTCTAACAATCTTACAGGAAATGGAGCTTGATACAAGATTAGAGGAGAAACTAGACAACATGATGTCTGATTGTCTTTCCGCTGATCCCATCCCCCCTCTTCCTTCCCCTTCCTCCCTACAATCCCACCCACCCTCCTCCCCTCCTCCCCCCTCCCCGTCCATCCCTGGTTCCTTAACCTTTGTTTCCGTACCCATTTCTCCTCCCCATCAGCCTACCCTCCTACCTAAATTAAAACAACCGTACAGGGCTTGTAAATCCATCAAGCCTTTTACGGTACAAACTGGATCAAGCCTAGATCACTTCCAGACCATAGTGGAGAATGAAATGAAAGCACTTTGCTATCCTAAATTGCCCCCAAACATTACTGAGCCTGAAATTAGAGCCCTTAAATGGCTAAAAAATCGTCCCGATCTGGTGATAAAAAAGTCGGACAAAGGTGGTTCCGTAGTTGTCATGTCGGCCACCCAATACAGGGAGGAGGCGATGCGGCAACTGCGGGACCCCCGAGTCTATACATCATTTAGTTTTGATCCCACTTTCAAATATCAAGGGGCGTTAAGGTCACTCCTGAGGCAAGGGGTCGAAAGGGGTTTTCTGACCCCAAATTTAGCAACTAATCTGCTTCCTGAATTTCCACGAAAACCAGTATGGTACTGTCTCCCCAAAATCCACAAATCACGGACCAGACCACCAGGACGTCCGATCGTCTCAGGTGTCGGTTCTGTCACCGAGAGACTTTCTCGTTACCTGGACCATCTCCTGAGGCCTCTTTTACAGTTAGTGCCTTCACATATGTCAGACACCTTAGAGGTCCTTCAAGGAATTGAAAATTATGAATGGTCACCAGGTGACTTATTAATGTCCATCGACGTTGAAAGCCTCTATAGCCGCATACCCCATAATGCTGGCATAGAGGCAGTCGAGCGGTTTTTAAACCGGGTTTGGTCCGATCATGATCACGTCACGTTTGTATGCGACTGTTTGCGTTTTGTTCTCACTCACAACGCGTTTAAATTTGATGGCGTGTGGTATATGCAAGTGTCAGGTACCGCAATGGGAACACCGGTCGCATGCGCATACGCTAATGTATTTCTAGCGGCCTGGGAGGAGGATTACGTCTACAGTAGACGTAATCCCTACAGAGGCTGTATCAGGAGATGGTCCAGGTACGTGGACGACGTCCTGGTGTTCTGGTCTGGGTCCCCTTCAGAATTTACCCAATTTGTAGATTATCTCAATCTGAACGAGGTCAATATAGCCTTTAGGTTTGAAATAGGCCTTGACAAAATTGCCTTCCTTGACTTGGAGCTGCGGGTTTGCGGTTCTCGCCTTTTAGCGAGAGTCACCGCAAACCCACAGCAACCAATTCGCTTCTGCGAAGAGACAGCTTCCACCCTGACCATGTTACTAAATCATTGCCTTACGGCCAATTCCTGCGTCTGAGGAGAAATAATTCAGAATTGGAAGACTTCATAGCTCAGGGAAATGCTTTGAAGAAGCGACTTAGTAGTAGAGGGTATTCTGAGAACGATCTAGATACTGCCTTCCGTGAAGCTCTGCATAAAAATCGAGATGACCTCCTATTTAAGGACCGAGGCCCTAAACGCGATGACAAAATCGCCTTTACGTTTAATTATACACAAATGGCCAACACAATTAGAAACGTCATCAAAAAGAATTGGTCCGTCCTAGTCAAAGATCCCATTCTGAAATCCTTGTTGCCTCCTTCCCCACTAGTTGCATTCAGGCGTGCGCCCACAATTGGGGACTATGTCACTAAAAGTGAATGCACGCCTAGTTCTACTGAGAACTGGTTACAAAGATGTCGGCCCAAGGGCAACCACAGATGTCAATTCTGCTCCCACTGCCAATTTATGTGCACCGGCACGTTTTATCGTGTAGGTGCCTTGCAGTGGACAGTGCGTGACTTAATTACCTGTAATACTAAATTTGTTGTCTATGCTCTGTGGTGCCCTTGTGGCCGATTTTACATTGGTAAAACTACTCACCCCCTAAAAGAGAGAATACAAGAACATTGGCGTTCCGTCGAAAACGGTAAAGGCGCCACGAGAATGATAGAGCATGTCAGAGAAATACATGAAAGCAACCCAAACGTACTAAAATTTTGTGGTCTGGCACAAGTTATGATCCCCAAACGAGGAGGAGATCGCTCTCGACTCCTACTAAGAAAAGAGTCATTATTGATTATTAAAAGTGAAGCCCTAGGTCCATTGGGTTTCAACGATCACAATGACTTGGCATGTTTCCTAGACCCATAACTGCAGCCATCTATGCATTGAGATTATTTCTTAAGCAAATATGTATTTCTTTATATGTATTTTTAGATTTTGCTACTTTCCGCAAACAGGTTTGCAACAAGGACGGATGATCCTTGTAAATATTGCTCCCTTTGTCCAGTAATCTTTTCCTCCTATTTATCCCCCTCGCATTTTCGGTGTTTTTATGCAATCTCACGTTCCACATGCACGTTTAAGTCACTGTACCCCACAGTTAGCCTCAAACGGCCCCTCTATGTTCTCGTGATTAATTTTGCAATCCGGAGAAATTTGATCCCTTTAGATGGTGAATACGCCTCCTTATTAGATTGCACGCGTACGGAATTACGCGTCCGCATGCGTTCCATGCTGTCACGCGTTCTTCTTTTGTACGCGTAAACGCCCGGTTAATGCCAACGTTTTTACGCATGCGGCCGGAAATGCGTACGTCATAGCGTACCCGCCCCCATTTTAATGACACAGGAAATAAAAGCCTGTGTTTTCATGTGTATAAACGTGGATCAGCCTCGGAAGAAGCACCGCCGTGCGAAACGGCCGTTAGGCTACCGTTTCTTGCCCTGCACCCACCACCGCCACCTTCTGACATGGTAGGACATCCTCCTCTTGCAACTGTTTGAATGCACAAGATGTTTGCACTTGACGAATTTTGCACTTGACGAATTTTTCATTGATGATGATGTTTTGTACCTACCTTTTAATGTCACAAATTTTTGATACAACTATGGTGATTTACTTCAACCTGAAACACCATTAAAACAGCAATCACTGCAGTGCCTGACTCAACTGTTTTTCCTATTGATGCTGATCTTATGGAGGAATGTACTGTCTGCGCCTATCAGGGCGCACTCACCCGCCGGATTGGCCAATGGGAGACCGCTCTGTGCGCACAGCTGCTATCGCCTGTCAGGCGTATCCGAGCAGTGAATAAATTACGTGACGTCACCAGCAGAGCGGCCGCTTCCGCGTACATCTTGAAGCCTGGTTGCCAAGGTAACAGCCTCATAATGTAAACACACATCGCTGACAACAGCGTGTGTGCAGCATCCATTGTGAAAGACCTCAATAAGCATCAATGCAGCAGCCCACAGAACAGCAAGCGTGCAGATCCACCTCCAACACCGATCGCCTGGAGAAGATGGTCAAGGACTACATGTCAGATGGCGTAGCTGTGTTGAACAATCCATCTGCACCCTTCAACTATTGGGTATCGAAGCTAGACACCTGGCACGAAATGGCAATGTACGCAATAGAGGTGCTGGCTTGCCCGGCAGCCAGCGTTATGTCGGAACGCTGTTTCAGTGCTGCCGGAGGCAACGTCACAGATCGGCGCATCCGCCTCTCCACAGAAAATGCAGACCGTCTGACTCAAATTAAAATGAATCAATCCTGGATTGGAAACGACTACGCAACACTCCCGGACCCCAACCAAGTAACATGAACAATGAACATCTGTGATGGGTTAGCGTTTCCGGTCCCTGTTTATTGAACCTCTCATCTGTATTACATTTATGACTGCATGGCGACAAAATGCATTGCTATCCGCACGCTTCTTGTCCTCATGCAAGGCCTGGGTTGCGCCTGAAAGCGTGGCCTTCTCCTCCTGCACCTCCTCCTGTTCCATCACGTGTGCTGCTGCTGGGTTAGCGTTGCCGGTCCCTTTTTACGGAACCTCTTATCTGTATTACATTTATGACTGCATGGCGACAAAATGCATTGCTATCCGCACGCTTCTTGTCCTCATGCAAGGCCTGGGTTGTTGTGTCTCAAAGCGTGGCCTTCTCCTCCTGCGCCGCCCTCCCCCTGTTCCATCACGTGTGCTGCTGCTGGGTTAGCGTTACCGGTCCCTTTTCCTGGAACCTCTTATCTGTATTACATTTATGACTGCATGGCGACAAAAAGCATGTTACCTGTGCAAAAAAAAATTACATTTTCCGCATTTAAAAGACATTTTTTCCTTTGAAACTTTACAATCAATTTTCTCAAAAACTATAAGCTCTTTTTCAAATATTTTTTTTTCCTCTTGTACCTACTCCCAAGGTGCACATACCCTGTAAATTTGGGGTATGTAGCATGTAAGGAGGCTTTACAAAGCACGAAAGTTCGGGTCCCCATTGACTTCCATTATGTTTGGAGTTCGGCTCGAACACCCGAACATCGCGGCCATGTTTGGCCTGTTCGGCCCGAACCCGAACATCTAGATGTTCGCCCAACTT
>NC_090651.1:117393250-117410750 GCF_040937935.1 Hyperolius riggenbachi | reverse complement strand
GGTGTTTGAATATATATATAAATATATATATATATACAGTGGCTTGCAAAAGTTTTTGGCCCCCTTGAAGTTTTCCACATTTTGTCATATTACTGCCACAAACCTGAATCAATTTTATTGGAATTCCACGTGAAAGACCAATACAAAGTGGTGTACACGTGAGAAATGGAACGGAAATCATACATGATTCCAAACATTTTTACAAATCAATAACTGTAAAGTGGGGTGTGCATAATTATTCAGCCCCCTGAGTCAATACTTTGTAGAACCACCTTTTGCTGCAATTACAGCTGCCAGTCTTTTAGGGTATGTCTCTACCAGCTTTGCACATCCAGAGACTGAAAACCTTGCACATTCTTCTTCGCAAAACAGCTCCAGCTCAATCAAATTAGATGGACAGCGTTTGTGAACAGCAGTTTTTAGATCTTGCCACAGATTCTCGATTGGATTTAGATCTGGACTTTGACTGGGCCATTCTAACATATGGATATGTTTTGATTTAAACCATTCCATTGTTGCCCTGGCTTTATGTTTAGGGTCATTGTCCTGCTGGAAAGTGAACCTTCGCCCAGTCTCAAGTCTTTAGCAGACTCCAAGAGGTTTTCTTCCAAGATTGCCCTGTACTTGGCTCCATCCATCTTCCCATCAACTCTGACCAGCTTCCCTGCCCCTGCTGAAGAGAAGCACACCCAGAGCATGATGCTGCCACCATCATATTTGACAGTGGGGATGGTGTGTTTAGAGTGATTTGCAGTGTTAGTTTTCCACCACACATAGCGTTTTGCATTTTGGCCAAAAAGTTCCATTTTGGTCTCATCTGACCAGAGCACCTTCTTCCGCATGTTTACTGTGTCCCCCACATGGCTTGTGGCAAACTGCAAACCGGACTTCTTATGCTTTTGTGTTAACAATGGCTTTCTTCTTGCCACGCTTCCATAAAGGCCAACTTTGTGCAGTGCACGACTAATAGTTGTCCTATGGACAGATTCCCCCACCTGAGCTGTAGATCTCTGCAGCTCGTCCAGAGTCACCATGGGCCTCTTGACTGCATTTCTGATCAGTGCTCTCCTTGTTTGGCCTGTGAGTTTAGGTGGATGGCCTTGTCTTGGTAGGTTTACAGTCGTGCCATACTCCTTCCATTTCTGAATGATCGCTTGAACAGTGCTCCGTGGGATGTTCAAGGCTTTGGAAATCTTTTTGTAGCCTAAGCCTGCTTTAAATTTCTCAATAACTTTATCCCTGACCTGTCTGGTGTGTACTTTGGACTTCATGGTGTTGTTGCTCCCAATATTCTCTTAGACAACCTCTGAGGCCGGCCCGTCACAGAGCAGCTGTATTTGTACTGACATTAGATTACACACAGGTGCACTCTATTTAGTCATTAGCACTCATCAGGCAATGTCTAGGGGCAACTAACTGCACTCAGACCAAAGGGGGCTGAATAATTACGCACACCCCACTTTGCAGTTATTTATTTTTAAAAAAATGTTTGGAGTCATGTATGATTTTCGTTCCACTTCTCACATATACACCACTTTGTATTGGTTTTTCATGTGGAATTCCAATAAAATTAATTCATGTTTGTGGCAGTAATGTGACAAAATGTGGAAAATGTCAAGGGGGCCGAATACTTTTGCATGCCACTGTATATATATATATGTGTGTACCTGTATATTCAATTTGGGAAGGATCAATACACAGATGCCAGCCATCCTCCCTATTCGCTGCACACCATTTTGGCAGTTGGGTTGAGCAACTGCCATTCAGCAAGTGCGGTTGAAAAAGAAGAAAGCCCTAAAAAACCCCAAAAGGCGATGGACCAGTCAGATTTGTAATTTGTACCACCTACTGTATGTAGCAGCTACATTGGAAAAAAATAATTTTTTTTGCACATCTTATAAGTATATATTTAATATCTAACAATTTTCACAAAGTGGTCTTCTAAGCAACAGGGAGGCAGTGTGGCAGCTCTGGAAGGCCTCATAATTTGTCTGGCTCTCCACAACTTTTCTTTTCACCTCTCCTCTTTATAATAGGATGGCTCTGTGGCACAGGTAGAAGCACAAAACCTCTCAGGCCACACCTACTCATTAGCAGTATTTGCTATGTCAATTTTTCATGATGGGATGTGGCTAACCAATAAAATCTGTGTTTTGCACCAGATATGGTTTTTAGTAAGATGGTACTCTGGGCAAAAATGAATGTGGGGCTACTTACATTTTCATATTGTACTGACAGTAAACTTGTGACCTTTATTGTCCCTGACTTCTGGGGTCCCTAAGGAGCTTGGGGTCCTGGGCAATTGCTCAGTTTGACACTATGAAGCAACCAGCCCTGTTTTTGGCATAGGTCTATTTTTCAACATTTTTTCACGCTAATCTATTGTAAGTTCTGCTGCCTCTGTTGACAATGTGCATTTTATTTTTACACTTGAGGTCCATTTTTTTTAAACTTAAATCTGCGTACAGCTTAAAAATACCTCTATACTCACATTGAGCACTGCAAACTAATTCTTGCTTTAGCATGCAGAAATAACAATTCTAGTGGTGAGAAAACTGACACTGACATATGACCTCCAGCTGCACTGCTTAATATCCATATGACTGGGTATGTGGACATCATAACATTTCTATCCCTGTGATTTTCTATTTACATATACAACAGACTAAAGCACTGTAAGCCTTGCTGAACATCATATAAGGGCACATTCTGATTCTGCACAATAATCTTTTACATACAAGTTTATCTTCAAATAGTCTCCACTCATAGGGCCTGATTCACAAAGAGGTGCTAACAGTTAGCACTCTGGTGAAAAGCCCTTTATCACGCCTAAACTCAGTTTAGGCATGATAAGTTTAGGTGTGATAAGTTTAGGTATGATAAGTTTAGGCATGATAAGTTTAGGTTTGATAAGTTTAGGCGTGATAAGTTTAAAGAGAAACTCCAACCTAGAATTGAACTTTATCCCAATCAGTAGCTGATACCCCCTTTTACATGAGAAATATAATGATTTTCACAAACAGACCATCAGGGGGCGCTGTATGACTGATTTTGTGCTGAAACCCCTCCCACAAGAAGCTCTGGGTACCGCGGTACTCTGGGCAAACTGCCACAATGTAACAATGTTCACAGTCAGGAATTAGCTGTTTACAGCTGTCTCTAACAGCCAAAACAGCTAGGAGCAGCTACATAACCTGCCCACAGTAAAAATGTCACCATGTAATAAATGTCAGAATGTAAATCTGGGAGAGGAAAGATTTTACAATGAGCAAACACTGACTAAATCTTTTATCCATAATTATGGTAAAAAATGAAGCACTTTTTTTTACTACATTATTTTCACTGGAGTTCCTCTTTAAGCACCAACTGGGTTAGCACCGCAGTGCACAACTGATCAAAAGTTTTGCGCTAGCAAAGTCTGGTGCACTTCGCTTAGAGTTTAATGGCGCTGTTTTGCGTGCGGGACTTTGCGCGCGATCTAAACTTATCTAAACTTATCATGCCTAAACTTATCACCCCTAAACTTATCACGCCTAAACTTATCACGCCTAAACCGGCTTTTCACCAGCATGGTGCAATGGTTATCACGCCTAATGGGCTTGATTCACAAAGCGGTGCTAACCTACTTAGCACGTCTAAAGTCTTTAGATGTGCTAACCAGGGTGCTAAGTAGGTTAGCACCAGATTTCTCAATCAGATCGCGCACAAAGTTTTGTGCGCAAAGTTTTGCGCGTGCAAAGTCCTATAGGCTTTAATGGGCACTTCGCGCGGTGCGCCCTGCGCTCTGTGCAGTGCGCGCTTAAAGTTTTATGCGCATAAAGTTTTACACGCGAAAAGCTCGTTTAGACATGCTAAGGGTGTTTTCACAGGCGTGCTAACAGTTAGCACCGCTTTGTGAATCAAGCCCAAAGTCTTTAACTGGGTTAGCACCGCTTTGTGAATGGAGCCCATATTGTCTTGCAGATAGGGTACAGGGGATAGTAGCTGTAGTTTACCTCCATATGTAACCCATGTGATTGGGAGATGAAAATGAATCAGAAGAGCGTTTTTCAATTCAAACGATTGCGATTAGTGCCAGTACTTTCATCATTATCTTCATTCTGTAGTAAACTTTGGTGCACAAAGTTGAACCTAAAGGAATTGCGCTGCTATTTTAAAAGGATGGGTTTTTAAGAAATCAATGATGCTGCTCTACCCCCATGCGCTCAGAGGGTTAGTCCTGGGTTTGTTTCCAACCAATAATTTCTGTCCAATAATTAGGCACCCTACTACCAGGAAGGTGGTATGAGGCCCACAGCCTGATAATATGCTACTATTTGGGGCCCATTATTGACCTGGGAAAGTGGCATGTTTGCCCACAAAACACATTATTATTGAATAATAAAATCTCAGGAGCCAATTTGTGGATTGTTCATCCTTGCAGGTAAGTCTATCACTTTTTCTCCTTTTAAATGTTTTTTTTTTTTTTTTTTTTACATATATTTCTGGCACCAAAACTACCTTACCAAAAGCCCTCAGGGGAAATGTGTTTATTATCTCCCTTTGCTTAGTGTGTAGTCACCTCTCAGGTGGCCTGCCTTTGTGAGTAACCATTGTCTTTTTCTCTTGTCTGGTGTTTAGAGATGACTACAATGCAAGTGGTTCACTGCTTCATGTGTGAGTGTTTTCAGTGATCTCAGTACTACAGGGACACTTTTAAATAAAATAGGGGTCAAGGCAAAAATAAAAAAAGTATTTTTACATTATAACTGTACTGATAATCCATGACTGGGGGGGCACTAACCTTGGTAACATAGTTACATTGTTAGAATAATTATAATAGAGAATAATAAACATAGGTAAACATTAGGTACCTTCCTGTCCTGCACCCTCACATATCACAGTTGATCAAGGGAAAGGCAAAACAAAACAAAACAGTATGGGTCTCTGTGGGTGTTGACTCCGGAATTGGTGATGTATTGCAATTGAATACAACATGCTGTACATACGTTTTTCACCATCCTGCTATTAAAGTGGCAGTTTAAACCAGCTGGTGCCCATGTGTAGATGTGGTTTGTGGTACAGCATTAAACAATGGTAAACAAAATATTGGTGTAATGATAAAGGGTGGGGAGAGGGACATTTAAGGAGGTGGGGTGTATGTCCAAGTGAAGGGGTTGGAACTATAAAGATGACTGGTAAGAAATAGTGAACAAATGGGTATTTAATGCCTGCTTGAATTAGTTGAAAGTGGGTCTGAGTCTGAAATGGATGGGGGGGGGGGGAGAAAAGAGAGAGAGTTGCATAGAGTAAGGGCTGCTATGGAGGAAAATTAATATGTCATTGGTATAACAACCTTTTTTTCAGTAAAAATATTCACTGTACACATTAATTTTGTATTAAGGACTATTAGCATACAAACTGAACTATGTGATATAGGAATACCCACTGCTGCCATACATTTTATACCTGACTGTCTGTCTGTTAGGCTAGCATGTTCCAGTCAGAGAAAATATTCTAACAAATGATCTGTTCGGACCTTAGTATATAAGAGTGGAAAGCAAAATATACATTTTCATAAGGCACACAACTAATAAATGAATTTCAACATGTAGACATCATGTATGCATTATGCATTGCTTTACAGAACAGATATACCATTTTCACTTTTATCCAAATGAACCTAACGTATAGTATAACTAGGTAAGGAGGCAACTAAAACATAAACAATAATTAAAAACAACAGAAATTGAGCGCAAGTGGATGGCTTACCTCCAAAGAACCACAATAGCCATAGTAAGGTCGAACGTGGAGTGAGATCACTACAACGTATTTCGCAGACTAACACTCCCACTTCATCAGATACTGTATATAGAGAGTCTAATGGTCAGAAAAAACAGACTAAACACCTCCAATTAAGTATAGTATGTTTGACACAACCCGTCACAAATTTGAGGGTCAGTTTGGTCAGATGACACATAACCTACCAATACATTTTACTTATCAAGTTGAAAAGAAGTAGTGGAGAAAATACAGTCAAGTGTGCCTGTTAAAACTCAAACCTAAGCTTTTTTATCTGCAAGGGATAACCACTTAACTGCATTCATTAAATTATCCTGCAGTCTTCGCAATTGCATGGAATTTTTTTTTACGGGGGTAAAACTGAAGTAGGAAAATGAATGGTATCTACAATTTTTGTGTTATTGTTAGTCTAAGGGTGATTTAAACTACACCTGTCAACAAAATAAAAAAAAATGAATAAGAGTGGCTGCCTACCACTATAGATGTGCTTCCTGTATTAATAGTATCAGCTGGTGCCTAGATATGTGTAGATGTGAAACTTGTCTGTCACATCATTTCTGAAATGATCAACCAATCAACCTTTCTTTGCTGAGGAAATGGCCCTCCACAATGTTTCCAGTGGTTGCTCGGTTGATCATGTGACCCTCTTTAGAGCTCCAACTGTCAGTGATTTTTTTTCACACAGTAGAGTCTGCTGTCAGGTTTGCTTTAACAGACATACAGACACAAGATTTGTTATTGGTTGTTGACAAACAATATATTTTCTAAGAGATCTTCCCTCTAGGTTTATGGAGATTCAAGCTAATATTTTATATCTTGTGAAACATTATAGTTTATGTGCGCATGTAATAAGGAGGACAACAGATAAATGATTGAAGATTTTCCAACACAAATTTAAGGATGACTTAATGGCGATGTGAAGGAAAATTTCAGCTTTGTCAATACAGCGCCCATAGACTTCACAGTAGTCACTCAGACTTGATAAATTGCTGGTATAATATGATGGGTGTCTTGTGACTATGTGCCTCATTAAACTTATCCCTGAATACTAAAGAAGCAAGCATGGCAACATTTGCTAACATAGCCTAATCCTATTATCAATAATATATGATAAGATTATGCAAATCCGTGAGGGCCGAACAGTCTCATTCAGCAATGCGCAGGATGCCAAATGTCAAATATGCACACAAGGTCAGTGTGCACCGTGCTGTTTATATTTGAGCCATGAAGGTAAATACATGTGTAATGAATTTAGGAATTCCATTGCTGATAGGTTGAAAAGGATTTTTTACTGTATTATTCTGCAGGTGTCTCTTCCTAATTTTCATTTGCATAGGACATGTTATTGAATAAGCAGGATAAGTGCTACAGCAGATGCAATATTGTTGTCCTACTAACTGCAGTAAATATAAGTTTACAGTGCTGCAAATTTGAAGAGCTATAAGACTTAAAGAGGAGAGGAACTGTAGTGAAAAAGGGGACAAAAATAAATCAATACACTGCAAAGTGAGAAGTTTAAATATAGATGAAGGAATGATTAAGAAATGATAGATATTCGCCATGTGATTTATTCATATTGTTTGTTCTACAATCAGCCTTCACATAATCATCTTTACTACTGGCAGACATCAAAACTAGACAGCACCAACTGCCATTATTTATAATCACACCTGCTAACAAGGGGACAGGCTAAAAGGTTGTTTTTTTATATAGATATACATATGCATAGAAGGACATAATGGCTGCTTGGCCGTTGGAAACAGCCGTTATTTCCCACAAGTCAACAAGGCTCTCTTAGTGTGATGTCAGGACCTAGGTCCTGGCATCACACTGTGGGAGGGGTTTCACCACAACATCAGTTATACAGATGTCCCTGATGATCTATTCCAGAAAAGGTAAAGATTTCACATGGGAAAGGGGGTATCAACTACTGATTGAGATGAAGTTCAATCCTTGGTCATAGTTCCTCTTTAAGGTCCATACCCACTGCAAGATTTAAACTGTTAAAATGACAAATGAATGATCGATTTGACTAACATCATATAACTATCTTTTAAAGAAAAACTGGAAAAACTATGGTTACAGATGGCCGATGTATGACGATGCTAGTGCATTTTGAAAGATTATCATGACGGATCACATTGGATAAGATTGTTCACCCATGTATACAGATCTTTAAATGATCTTTATGCTTAAAGTAACACTATCAATTAACATGTTTTGTTTTGTTTTTTTTTAACTTGGGATTGAGAGAGTTCCTGAAGTGCTGGTAAATACTGATGTATACATTTCGTTCACTTATCTCTTTTTACTGAATTAAATTCCTTTCACTCTTAACTGACGGCAGTCTGCTCTAATCTGAGAGCAGTCTGCTCTAATCTGATGGCAGAGTGAACCATCACGGGAGGGGGAATTCCCTCACAGTGCACCTGTTAACCCTGTGTGTGAGAGAGAAATGTGTATGAGAAAAATCTCTCAGCAGCTGCTGTGTCTTTGACTGAACTGTCTGCAGAAAGCAGAGAAAATGTAACTTATGTGCAACATAAACATTTGTATGCAAAACCTGACACCTGACAGGCATTTCATATAACTCTGCTTCAATATTACACTGTTCTTAGCATGTCAGAGTGCAGAGATTTACCTTTGTAAATGAGACATTCCAAACATAGCTAAAATCTGCTCACAATGAATTAAAGCTTTTGCCTCTGATATTTAACATGAAAAGTTGGAAAATGTTTAGACAGCTAATTAGACATTATTTGTACATTGTCATTTTAGAACACTTAGTTTGATAGTGTTCCTTTAAAGGGAAGGTCCAAGCAAAATAAAAAAATGAGTTTCACTTACCTGGGGCTTCTACCAGCCCCATGCAGCCATCCTGTGCCCTTGTAGTCACTCACTGCTTCTCCAGTCCCCCGCTGGCAGCTTGGCGACCTCGGAGGTCGGCGGGCCGCATTGCGTACATTTTTACGCATTCCCGCTAGTGCAGGAACATTAACATATACATTTTTACACGTTAGAGGTGCAACGTGTAAATTTTTACGCCTTGCATAAATTACAAAATACAGTATGTGTTCTATTTCTATTTAATTTATTTAAAAACAAAAAAAGTTAGTGTACCCAAGTTTGGTGATTAGCCAATATAGCTATTTCTTTTCACCATAATTTTGCACAGAGGATGGGCACAAAGATATATGGGCATTCCTTAACACTTTTACACTAACTGCATTTAAGTCAGTGGGCATGAGAAAGGTCATGAGAATTTGTAAAAAAAATGTAATTCTTTCAAAAATCCATTATTTTTTCATAATATTTTCAATTACAGAAAGAAATCCATGATCACCAGAAAATAGCAGGTGATGCTGCTTTTTACCCATATGTTCTGTCAAAATACTGTAACTGTCATAATCATACCTAAATAGCCTCAACCTCTTGGATACTAATAACCACTTACCCTTTCATGCAAGTTATGTTCTGGGGGCAATGAGTGTGTGAGCCCTCTTTATGAGCCACCTGATACAACTGGGCTTTCAGGACTTGGAACACCCTGAGAGGAGAATGAATTAGTAAAATAGGTACTGTTATAATCCCTTACTTATTCTCACACAGGTCAAATGTAAAACCCCCATGATGCTAGCTCCATGATGACTGCTACCACCCCATTAATGTCAGTGTGAATGGTGTCTATATTAGAATTAACAAGGAGGTCTGACCTCCCCCAGCCCATTCTCTGATCTAAGATACATTTTATAATGCTGTCCACACTGCATAAGGAACAAATTGTTTGCCAGTGGTACACTTTTCTTTCACTGAACCTCTTTACAGTGGCCTCCAACTGTTTTTTTAAAAAAAAAAGAGAACTGAGAAAAAAACAGCTGACACTATAAAATGAGAGCAGTTACATTAACTTACCATTGTTAATGATTCGCAAGGCCTCTCTAGGTCCTGGTGCTTCATACACCAATTTAAAAACTTCATTACCTGCATCCACCCAGCACATGGCCAGTCACCCTTGTGCCTAATGATTATACAAAGAACTAGGATTTTGGTGCTGATTTCAGCCTGGTACGCACTTTCAATTATGAGTGGGCAATCGCTGACCACTTTTACATTGGCCAATTTAAATTGGATGTGTGTATGCACCCTTACTGAATAAACCCAAAGTCCAACATTGTTCTGCCCTTCCTTGATCTCTCTTTAACCCATCCCCCAATAAGGTTTAAAACTACATACACATATAAGATTTTTATGTCACTCTCAACAAGTCTATAATTTCTCCATGAGAGGCCAATGTAAAGCTGCCATTAATCATTTGGTAATACCAAACAAATTAATTTATGGATGCTTATGTTAATTAGTGTACATGATTATGAGCTAGATATAGCTGTTAATTGTTTCTGAATTAGGAGTCAAAGAGAAGTCAGCAAAATCATGAAAAAAATTAGGTAAAATAGGTGTTTAAGTTAGAAGGTTTTTTGCATTTAACCCATTCTCCTATATATTGGACACCAGTTAAATGGTCTGTCGATAAAATTATCCATGGAACACTTTATAAGCGTCCTGTTTTTCCTACTGTGGATGTCCGTGACTGGCTATCTCGGTCAGCAAAATAGTAAAGAAAAGGGGGTTGACAGTTGTCAAGGGACCTATTTCAAGTGACGTCTTAGCCAAGGGACAGTTGTCAAGGGATCTTTTTCAAGTGATAACATAGCTCAAGGCAACAGAAATCTGCAGCAGGATGGTAAAGGACCATTAATCTATTAAAGTGTATCTTTACTGTTGCCAAGAGTTAGCCTTTATATATAAGTTTGTGTGCCTGCCACTTGGAAAAAAAATCCCTGTGCAATAGCTGATTAGAAAAAAAACACAACAAAAAATAACATGGAGGCATCACAACCTATCAAATTAAAGCTGTCACACTTCTAGAGCGGTTTGAAAAAAGCCCCCAATAATGGTGCATTGGTTGTTCTAGGCAACAGCGCCATTGTTTGTTATCACAGTAATAGATTAGACCCACTAAGCATAGCGATCATTCTATACATCTATCTCGCCGTGACGATTTACATAGAACTACAAAGCTGCCATCCATCATTCCCTACTAAAGCAGACCAAATGAAGTCAACATTGCACACAATCAGCTGTAATTTTTTTGTTTCCGCAAGGTACATTTTCATGTTTTGCTTGTTTACTAGAACCCAGCCTCACATTTCAGGATACATTACATAAAAACGGACAGATTATTTCATTTTGACTTGTAACGGTTACAGTGAGGAGGCCGCTGCCTGCGCTCAGGTTTCCATGCAAGCCACCGAATGTATTTTTCAAAGGCTCTCCTGTAATTGTCTTCATTATTTTTATATTTGTCAGGCTAGATAAAGATACACATCATGTTTATGGTGTGTCAGTTATCTCAGCGATGATTGATTTGCACAGTGTCAGTGGTATAAGGCAATTGTGGGATATTATTGATGAGAAACATATCTGAGCTTGACATCAAATTAGTGGCCTTCATGTAACAAATATAGGAAGAAATGTCTCAGATACTTAAACTAGTGGGCGGCTGGAGGTTTTTCTTCACTCATCAATGAAACGCAGCGTTAAGAGAGGAGGGAGGGAAAGGGAGAAAAAAAAGGCTAAGTCAAAACTTCAGTATTTCTTATTATTATCTATACCTAAAGGGGACAGAAAAAGCCTCCTGTACTTCCTCTCATCAATACAGTAGAGCTTTTTGTCAGTAATTTGCAATAAGTGTCTGCTGCAGTTCTATGGGGACCAAGAAATCATTATTGGCTGCAGACCTGCACTGTTCCTAATTGGAAGCGTTGGGCCTTATCAACTGAGGATTTTCTAGGACCTTTGACAGATACCAATACTAAAATCATTGTTCACTTGTCAATTTAAAGACCATTAAAGCAGCTTATTTTTGTTTTAATTGGAAGCTTCTCCCCTCGACAGCCCTCCAAAAAAACACAGGGCGGGTAAGGTATATTAACATCGAGGTAGAAAGCTATGTAGGTCAGTTCATCGGGTTAGGATGGCGTTCAGATAAAAATAAAACAAGAAAACAAGCACGTTTTGGTTTTAAAAGATTCCCTTAATTTCCCTGGGATTTCTACATCGAGCATCAAGCAAGGTGGTATGAGCCTGCAAATCTCCCAATTAAGCAAAACTGCATTCATTTAAGATGTTTGCAAAAAGTGTATTGGGGCCAAAATCAATCAGACACCATAGCCTGGCCGCATGAAAACATATGCATAACGTATTCCTGGACAGTGCTCAGTAAGCAACCCTAAGCAGATCTCATTAATAAAAATGTATATGTTACGTGAGTTTGCCATATCGCTGATACTGTCAGATGCAACCATAGTAAAATGTGTAAATGTTTTGGAGCCATAATCTGCTTAGAGCGGCTTTTTCCCTCAGTAGCAGAGGTTTGGGGGAGGAATGACGTTTGGGTATATGCAGAAGAAGACTTGTTTTGACACTTCATAGAATAAATAATGGAATCAGGGCTGATAGCAAAATGATTGAATAATTGGATGCACTATTGGTTACAGTTTTCTGAGAAGAAGGGTAACTAATAAATTTAAGTTTTATTGTAATACAGAACGTAATAGTTCTGACATTACTTTTGCATCATATTGTTAATATAAATATAAGGATTTGTTAATTGAAAATGAGAAAGAGATCTACACTTTACTGTAAACACTCCATCTTGCTAAACTTCTGAGATAAGATCTCAGCCACACAGACAGTGCATTATCATCAGTGAGTCAGCCCTGACTAGTAGCCTTGCATTGGGAGAGTGAACCAAGATGGTGTAATCAGAGTCTAGCATTATAAAATGAGAAGTAGGGCTTGCATATGTGATGTACAAATATGACTGCGCTGATTACATATGCATTTTTAAAATTAGATAAACCAGTATGATTATTTAGACCACATTTGATTACTTTTATGTTTTATGGCCTACTGTGTCTAAATATAAGCTCTAGGAAAAAATAAACTTTAGCAGATCCTGCTGCCATTTTTTTGGATGTAGGGCAATGATTGTGTGATTCTGCATTTTAATAGTATTCCTAATTTATAAGGCTTCGAAAGGCAAGGATGGTAATGTTTAGGAAGGGTTAGTGATTTAGGCACTAGACCGGTGTAGGCTTAGGTTATTTTTAGGTTTAGAGTTAATAGTTATGGTTAGCAAACATTTTAGGCCTTGATCGTGACATCACACTGTGGGAGGGGTTTCATCCCAATATCAGCCATACAAACCCACTCTGATGATCTATTCGAGAAAAGGTAAAGATTTCTCATGGGAAAGGGGGTATCAGCTACTGATTGGAATAAAGTTAAATACTGGGTTAAAGTTCCTCTTTAAGTTACTTTTAACTATAAATTCCGGACAGAACAGGAACTAGGTGGTGTTTCAAGGGAGCACACAAAAATTAGGTTTAAGTGAAAGGTGAATTTAAGTGTTAGATATTTTAAGTGTAATTTAAGTGTAATTTAAAAAAAAACCTCCGGGGGATACTTACCTCGAGAGGGGGAAGCCTCAGGGTCCCAATGAGGCTTCCCCATCCTCAATAGCCTGGGGGATCCTGCGCTGGCTCCCTTGAAACCTCCTCGACAAGCCGGCTTGACAAGCAGGCACATTTACCTCATGCAATCCAGCGCAGGCACAGTAGCGGCTCTTCATTCGGGTAAGGTGGAAATAGCCGAACCCGATCGTGTCCGCTCTACTGCGCAGTAGAGTGGATCAATCGTGCTCAACTATTTTCGCCTTAGCCCGAACGAGGAGCCACTAGTGCGCCTGCGCGGGATCGCGGTAGGTAAATATTTACTTTGCCGCAGTTCGTGGGTACCGGTACTCGAATGGAGGGATGGAAGAGTACGGGGAAGCCTCATTAGGATCCAGAAGCTTCCCCCTCCCGAGGTAAGTATTACCCTGAGGGTTTTTTTTTTAATTACAGATTCTCTGTAAGCTATTCTTAAGACAGAAGGTTCTTAATGGTAGTTTTGGAGGTAGCAATAAGATAGGCATTACGGCTAAGGTTAGGCAGAGAAAAGACAGGAAGTCAGGATACCTGCTTTACCCTAACAGATTCAATCTCCTGCACCCAGTTTAATACAGTGCTGAGATACCAGCAACAGATTTAAATGTATACTGTGAGAAATTATGTTTTATTTTTTGTTGCTGTGAAAGGCTAAGAACTACTTTGGGATTTTTTTCTGCTCATCAGGTGTCCTCATCAGGAATACAAAAATGTGCTTTCTTAAAACAGAAAGAATTTGCCATAATTCAGGTTGGAGTGAACTTGAGATGTCTCCCAGTGCATCACTGCTGAATATATGCAAATTAACCATTGTTGCCCTTAGAAGCTAAACACACCTCCAGAACCGCTGGAATGCAATGGTGTGTCAGTTTACTAATTTGTACAGAGCCATAATAATCCAACATGCATACAGACTGTTTCAGATTGGTTGATCCTCATCAGTGCATGGCATGGATTAATTTGGCTCTATGAAGTAGGGCTTGAAACACTTATGGCCTAAGCTGCATCCAGAGAGTTTGAGAGGAATGCTAAATGTGATAAATGCAACAGTGTGGGGAATTTGATGTTTTACTGTCCAGCAGGGCTTAAAAAGGGATGAAAGTGGAGGGGCGTCCAAATATGAATAGGTGGGGTTCAAACCCAACGGCAAGGGACTTTTTTTGTGAATCTTGTGGATGGGTGGTATGATCCACTACCAGCTGAGGAATATGCACAAAGGAAGGCTGATGTTTTGCAGATTGTGTTTAACCACTTGCCGACCGCGCACTCATACCGCGCGTCGGCAAAGTGGCAGCTGCAGGACCAGCGACGCAGTTCTGCGTCGCCGGCTGCAAGCTAATTAATCAGGAAGCAGCCGCTCGCGCGAGCAGCTGCTTCCTGTCAATTCACGGCCGAGGGCTCCGTGAATAGCCTGCGGGCCGCCGATCGCGGCTCGCAGGCTAAATGTAAACACAAGCGGAAATAATCCGCTTTGTTTACATCCGTACAACGCTGCTGACAGTAGCAGCTTTGTACCAGATCAGCGATCCCCGGCCAATCAGCGGCCAGGGATCGCTGTCACATGACAGGCAGGAGCCTGTTAGAGGCTGCACAGGACAAATCCATTCCTGTGCAGCCTCTGATCTCCGGGGAAGGGAGGGAGGAGAGGGGGGGGAATTTCGCCGCAGAGGGGGGCATTGAGGTGCCCCCCCCGCAACACCCAGGCAGGCAGGAGCGATCAGACCCCCCCAGCACATCATCCCCCTAGTGGGGAAAAAAGGGAGGCGATCTGGTCACTCTGCCTGCACCCTGATCTGTGCTGGGGGCTGTAGAGCCCACCCAGTACAGATCAGCTAAAACAGCGCTGGTCCTTAAGGGGGGGTAAAGGGTGGGTCCTCAAGTGGTTAAGGTGGACTTCAAGGAAACTGCGAAGTTTAAAACTATGCCAGGTTGGTTATATCAGAGATTGAGAGAGTATTTCATGAAGGATTCTCAGTGGTATGCTAATGTTGAGACAATGCGTATGGTCTGTTTTCATATGTTTAACCTATTTTGGTTCTGTCCAGGAACCATGCGCGCTCCCGCGGCTCCTGTGGCCGATCACACGCATGCACGTGCGCTCCCGGCCCGCGGTTGGTTAGCCAGGCAATCAGTGTATCGGGCTATGGTGCCCGATCACTGATTCCTCTCCCCCGCTGAAAAAGCGACAGCTTCTCTCTGAAGCTTCGCTTTTTCTGGCTGTAACGTACCCCATACGTTGCTCTAAGCGTGTGTTACGCTTAGAGTGATGTCATGTAAATAAACTCATGGCCGCCATCTTGTGGCCAAAAAGTAAAACTACAACTAAAAGTAAAAAAAATTAAATTCAAACACACATTTACATTATAAATCACATGTTTACATCCCACCCTCCCAAAACTACCCAAATAAAATGTTTAATATACAAAAAACAAAAACATTACAAAAAAAAACCATGTAAATATTTACATAAGGGTCTAAACTTTTTAAATATCAATGTAAAGATGAAATACTTCTATATTTTTTTTATTTTAAACTTGTAAATAGTGATAGATGCAAAATGGAAAAATGCACCTTTATTTCCAAATAAAATATTGTCGCCATACATTGTGATAGGGACATAATTTTAACGGTGTAATAACCGGGACATATGGGCAAATACAATACATGAGTTTTAATTATGGAGGCATGTATTATTTTAAAACTATAATGGCTGAAAACTGAGAAATAATGAATTTTTTCTGTTTTTTTCTTATTCTTCCTGTTAAAATACATTTACAGTAAAGTGGCTCTTAGCAAAATGTACCCCCCAAAGAAAGCCTAATTGGTGGCGGAAAAAACAAGATATAGATCAATTCATTGTGATAAGTAGTGATAAAGTTATAGGCTAATGAATGGGAGGTGAACATTTCTCAAGTGAAAAAGACGGAACGCGAATGGGTTAATTCATTTTGTTTCTAAAACTCTGTGTTTTTATTATTAAGTAAAATACCTATGATGCTAACATTCTGGTAAAACATCAGGTTTATTCATGATGTAAAATTACTGGATAAGTTCAGCTCACCTTGCCTTAGGGTTTAGGCTATGCTGAGGTTTAAAAAAAAATCCGAAACAGTCTGTATGCATATTGGATTATTATGGCTCTGTACAAATTAACAAGCTGACTCATCATTGCATTCCAGCGGCTCTGAAGGTGTGTTTAGCTTCTAAGGGCAACAATGGTTAATTTGCATATATTCAGCAGTGATGCATTGGGAGACATCTCAAGCTCACTCCAACCTGAATTATTGCAAATTCTTTCTGTTTTAAGAAAGCAAACTTTTGTTTTCCAAAGCATTTTTAGTAAGGGGGCTTTTAGGACCATTGTAGCCCCTTACACACTCCAATGAGTTCTGGGTCACCATGAGCTTGCTGGTTAGTCTGTACCTCATCAGGAATAGTCTACTTCACTTCTTGTCACTTATTCACAATACAGGAATAAATTAGCAAAAATGGGAAATGTTTGCTAACAGTAATGAGTTTCTTTTCTCCTAGGTTCCTCCCTCTGTGATCTGAGTGATTCTGCCAAGGAAAGAGTTGATTCTGAAAATGAAGTTTGATCCCGCCCACTTCTTCCCACAAACCTGTGTTCATAGCCCAATGCTTTCCCCTGTAACCACACATCCAGCCTCTGATTGGTACAGAGGGCCAGGCAGAAATACTTGTAATAAAGAGATGCAAAGTGTAGTCATGCACACCTTATGGTATGAGACAAAATGTAGGTTGGGTGCTCAAACAATATGGTGTACAACAACACCGTCTAGAGAACATCAATGAAAAATCTGCTGTTTCTCCAGGTTATAAATCATAAAGTTTATTGAGATGCAAACTTAAATCCAACATTTTGGAATATCCAAGTGTCCCTTTGTCAAGGAAATAGCATAAGGAAATGACCGGCACTATCCAGTTGTATTATGCTCTTTTATTTAATAGTCATGTATCGGCAATACATGACTATTAAATAAAAGAGCATAATACAACTGGTCTGTAGTGCTGACAGACGGACCGGGCACGCCAAACCTGAAGCAAAAGAAGATCGCTCCACTGCACACTCCTGATTTTGTCAAGGAAATAGAAAATCCCCCAGAATCCACACTGGTCTACGTGAACAGTACTCAGCAACAGGCAAACTG